>NW_005842178.1:1538478-1543315 GCF_000455745.1 Alligator sinensis
GTGTGTGACTTCGTTTGCCCTATAGGGTCCACTCGGGTGAAGTTTCCCCCAGGCCTTTGGGCTCCTTTGCCCACATCCACCAGGCAGTGGTCATAGGCAAGTTGCTTCAGTAACCAGGAGGATCTGTTTAAGCCCATCTTTTGGCCTCTGCTTATTCTGTCTCCCTTGTCAATGATGCAGTTGAAGTCTCCTGTGATCACCACTAGCCAGATACTGGGCATTTCCACAGCTGTGCTCTTTAGGAAGGCACACCCGTTTTTTTCTTCTTTATTGGCTGGAGCGTAAACATTTAGGAGGTCAAATTTCCCTCCCTCTTTTTCAAAGGTGACTTGTAGCAACCTGTTTGGAATAATCTGCCTATGTTGTGGGGGGGAGGAGGTGGGGGGGTCTCATTTTGTCTCCCTATCAGGGTAGGATATCATATGGTACCTATTTCTCTTTCTTTATCAGGCTCCTCACATTTACTGAAGCTATTAGGATAAAAGCTGAGGGGCAGTTGCTGTGTGTCTTTCTCATTTCCTTATCTTCTTAGGGTGTTTGTTCAGGCTGAAGTTTTCTGACACCCCGCGGAGTTCCTTCAGGGGCGCTAGCTCCCTTATCCGGATAGTGAGGGTGTGGGGGAACTTCAGGTTTCTCTTGTACTTTGGGGTTTCCCAGCTTCCCTGGTCTGTCTTTGGGTTTGCTGGAGGTTTCTCCTGTCCCTCCTGGGTCTCCATTTCTGAGCTGGAGTTTTCTTCATCTTCTGGGGTTCCCTCTGGGTCCCCTTTTAGGGGGTCCAGCTTTTCCCTTTCCCTCTTATCCTCCCTAACCATTCTTGTATAGCTCAGCACTGGTCAGTATGTGTGTGTTCTCCAGATACCCTTCCCCCATCACAAAGGATCCATGTACTTATTAGCCTCCGCTCATGACTGGAACTGAGCGTTCTTGTCATGAGTCCTGGGTTGCTCAAAACAATGATATGCAGGTGAGGTGCAGGAAATCTGGTCTGGCTTCATCTTATGGAGCTTGGGGTCACACTCATCATATGTGTCAGGCTGAGGGAGGAAGTGACAGAGGGATTCTTGGTGAACTATTTGGGACCCTGTTTTATGATGTTTGCCAGGCATTTAAGACTAGTCAAGAAACAGGAGTAATTGGAAATGGGAAAGAAAGGTGCAGCTCAGCTATTGGAGTGAAGAGGAAGTCATAATGTTTTCAGTGTAGTGGCTATGATTCACTATGACTTTAAAAAGAGTTGGCAGTGAGGAGACTGTGCTTAATAGGCACTACCGCATATCTTATTCTTACAGGCTGCACTAACCTATTCTTGAGGTACGTTTCCAACAGCATTTCGGCCTTTTTGGCTAAGATCAAATGTAACATTTTTGGCACCAAGAGGAACATGCCAGGGCTGTGTGCGCGCGCACACACACACACACACACACACACATTTGCCCAGTGTTGACTATGTTTTTTTATAATCATGCTCAGTGTTGGCTCCATTTAAACTAACTTCATAGTTGGTTTCCATTGCTGAACATGTCCTGCTCTTGGTAGCAGTTTAATGATAGACACTGTATTTAGTGAGATTTTCTTGTGTGCAGTTGTAAGAAGGGCTTTTTTCCCTATGTCAGCTGGGAGGGAAAAAACTCCTCTTGTATTTGAGTAAATATGGTAAGACAATAACATTTGTTTCAAGTGCATAGGGTATGATACCCGTTAGGCAGACTCCTGGTTACTGCAGCTAGATTTGTGTCAAATCATAATGCTCTTCAATTTCTATCCCATACCAAATGTTATCGCTTTGCTACTATCATATTTGAACAGCATGTGCTGTTTCCTGTCAGCATCTTCAGTTGTTCTCTTGCTTTTAATCTACAGAAAGTGCAAAAAAATAAAGTTCACTCTAGCGAGATGCAAACCACAGAAGAATGGCTAAGGATTCATGGTTTAGAATCTATGCAATTAACATTAGAAGATCTCATAAAGAAGGGCACTTTTGTCTTGTAAGTACAATGGTATGCCTTCTTTAATCAATTATATTTGTTTACATTATTAATGGTAAATAATGGTTCTTCTAGGAATGCTGAAAATGCCACTGAACAGATAGAGTTTACAGCAGAGACTGTTGTGAATTTTGAATCCAAACTGTCTGAGTAAGTATAATATTATGTGCTACAGTTTTAAGATTTTACAGTAATCCACAGATTAAATTTTTGTAAGCGGAGAATCGTTCACCTATGACAGCCCTGGAGTTGTGATAAATGAAACATAAGCAGTAGCTGTGCGTGCTTCCGTCATGATACTGCTGTAGTATATCTCAATCCCAACCTACCAACCCATGACATTTTGGGTGAGTTCTGTATTCAAGCATTACCCTTTTCCATGAGAGCTATTAGGTTGCTGGAAGACAGTAGAATGGTGATGAGGACAGTTGTCAAGTAGGACCTGAACTGAGAAGGTTTGATTCATTTCAGATAGGCCCCTGAAAATCATTAAGATGCTTACTGGCTTTTATTTATTGGCTTGCTTTCAAGCCAGTAATCTAATAGTCCAAGGCTGGTCTCTACGCATCTTAGCCACACGGGTATGTTTTGGGGAGGAAGGAAAGAAGAAAATCCTGTATTTGATGTCTGAAGCTTGAAATATTTCTGTATAAATTGTAAATGCATATACTTTCTCATTGGTTTTGGAAGCACCAAATCATTAAAATTATAAGACAAATCTCCAAAATCAAGCAATCATTTGACAAGCAAACTTGTTGAATGTGCTCAGTAGACTGCAGTATAACATTATAGTACCCAGCTCAGTCTTCTGTGAAAGTTCCTAGGTCTTTGCTAAATGAACAGCTTTCAGTGCATCAGTTACACACATCTAAATGCCTCTGTTGATCTCACTGTTTTTCAGGGCAATTAGCTATTTAATCAAGTAAACAATTCTAAAGAAAGATGTATTTAAATAATTAACATTGCAATCTCTAGTGCTGAAGGAGAGCATTATAAATACATACCGTATTTTCTCACATATAACATGCCTTGGCATATAGTACACACCTTGTTTTTGAAAGGTGGAATGAAGGAAAAAGGATTTTTCCAAACTTATGGCCGAATAGAACAGACACATAGCCTAATCTTCAGATAACTCACCTTCCCTTTCCTACTTAACTAAAGGTAAAACCCAGCTGTTTCTGAAGACTGGTTTCCATAGCTGGATCTAAGATTTTGAAAAGAGCTAAAGAATCTCCAAGGCTATAAAATAGGAGGGAGCCCAGAAGTAGCTTGTAGACAAAAAAAAATTGCCCTAAGAAATAGCAGCTTGATTAGTGGAACAGCAAGTCCATTAAAAAGGAGAGATGTTCATTAACCTCTGAAGTGAAGAACAATGAACAGTTAAGTGAGTTCACTCCCTCAGCTTCCTGGTGGTAATACCACAGTTGCTGTACTGTGGTTCAGGGATCAAAGCATGATGCTTCTATCCCCGGGCAGAAAATCAGCTTCCCTGCTTAATACATGCATCCCATTTTGGGGGAAAGTTACATTTGGTATGCAAGAAAATACAGTGCATTTAAAAAGTGGCCGTGTACCCAACAGAGAAATTGAATTGGGATGAAAATGTTCTGAATTACAAACTGACGTACCATTCAAAGGAATACAGTAGTTACATATATTCTGTGCCTGTACAGAGTAATGCAGCTTTATCACCAGCGAATTCAGTGGCTTTTGGAGGACAGCAGACAGGTAAGATTTAATTTTTCAATATGATTTTTTAAGGGAACTCTCTACCTCAAGGTAAAGAATAAATTAACCCTAGAATCACCCTGGAGAAAACTTTCTATTTTTTCCCATATTGTAAAACATGGAAGCAATGTATAGCAATGTTTTCTTTTCTCGTTGTTATATTGTTTCATTAATTGTTTTTAAAGTGCCATTTAAGATTTATTTTCATCCTTTACTAAGATAGCTATTTTGCTTTTTAACATATAGTCTTTTCTTTTCTTTATAATCTTAGTGGCTGTTACCTCTAAGGATTATATATATACAGGGCCAGAAAGTAAGCAGTATCCCAAAGACTAGCTCCCAACAGTTGCTGGATTGGCCTGATGAGGATACTGCAAAATGAGGCAATCCTTCCCTTTTCCAAATAACGGACATGTCTTGGGAAGGAAGGAACTTGTCTGCTTATTAGAGCAAGCTACAAGTGAAACCTCCTTTTTCTTATGGTTCTATCATTGTCCCATTTTTATATCAATAAATATAACACTTGAAGTTAAAATGGCAGTGTATAGGACAGGGGTGGGCAAAATATGGCCTGCAGGCCAGATCCAGCCCACCAGGCCATTCTGTCCGGCCTGTGGGGCCCCTCTGAAACTTAGAAAATTATTACATGCCGGTGGCTGCCTGCCAAAGCTGACAAGGCACCACCAGCAGGAGGAGCTGGCAGTGGGACCCAGTGGCAGCAGCAGCAAGGCCCACTGGGCCCCACCTCACCCCAAGCCCCCAACCGGAAGCTTCTTCCTAGTACAACCTTCTGGCCTGGCAACTATGGGGCTGTTCCCCCGCCCTCCCTCCATCTGAGAATGGAAACTCAGATAAGAATGGGCAGAGGGAAGGGAGTAGGGAGGATCGCCAGCAATCGCCCCATTCCGAAGGGGCCAGGCTGAGCCGGGCTGGCTCCATGCCACACACCATGCGGTCCTGGTCCTACACTTGGGAACCACGTCCTGCTGGAGCCAGCCTGCTCTGGCCAGCACCATGCGGTTTCTGGCTGCACAGTGTGGCATGGAGCCAGCCTAGCTGGGGGCAGGGGTAGTAGTGTGGGGTGGGGGGTAGTAGTGTTGGTGGGTGGGGGGGGGGGGCCG
>NW_005842178.1:1543325-1550055 GCF_000455745.1 Alligator sinensis
GCAGTGGCAGCAGTGGTGAGCAGGTGGGAGGAAAAGTAGGGAAGCAGCAGGGGAAGAGCAGTAGTGGTAGCGGGGAAAGTGACAGTGGTGGGGGAGTGGCGGCCAAGGTGGCGGGTGAAGTGGCAGTGGCAGGGGAGTGGTGGTGTTGGACAGAAGACCAACGCGCAGGTACAGCAACCAAGGTCTTTATTGAGTGACACACATAGATCAAGTGGGGAAAAGCAATGCTTTATCTAAAACTCTTCATACTCATGCTCACACATGCACACAGGCCAATCCACTGGTGCTCAGGTTTAGTCACGATAGCCAGTCGCCATGACTCTGGACATGATGATCTTATGGGAGGGATGCCGGCAGGTTCTCCCGAGTTGATGTGAATGGCATACAATGTCTTTGCTGATGTGGATGGCCTGGTCTTTGCTGCCTTCTTATACTTAGTTCAGGCAGACTGTTGCATTGCCCCTGACAGCCCGCTCAGCCAATCACTTTGTTGCTGTTGAGCTGAGTTGCTAAGCTGACTTCATCAAAACTCACAATCTTTTGGTTACATACATCTTGGCTTAGGCATGCAGATGGATGGTGAGGAGGTGCTTTAGTTTACAGTATCCTGAGATGGGGTGCCTGCTTTGCTCCTTATCTTCTTGTAGTTGGTTTGTTTGTTCTTCTTATCTTTCTGTTCTTAAGGCTGCTTTCTCAGCAGACTAGGTATGCTTGAAAACAAATTCACTCACTCTCATGCATTCATCCAAAATTAACTTTTAATATTCTCACCAGCGGTGGCAGCAGGAGTGCAGGGCCCGTGCTGGTACCCCGGGGCCAGTGGAAACCCAGGGTGGGGCAGCAGGAGCACAGAGCCTGGGTGCAGGGTCTACCTGGCTCCATCGCACAAAGGTCATATGTAGTCTGCCTGAGCTGTGCACTTCTGAGGAAAGCTGCACACATTGGAGCCATCAGCCCAGCCTTGCTCACTGCTACAGGGCAGGGAGCTCCATGCTGTGGAGCTGGGCTGGTTCTGTCCGTCTCCCTGCTGCCCCAGCTGAGCACCATGACCTGCATCACCAACTATATCATGCAGGGCTTGGTGGGGCCATTCCCACATGCTGCCACCACCTGTGGCTGGAGACTAGGGTGGGAGCACGGGGAGCTGTGTGGTATAGGGCCAGGCAGGGCTGGCCCCACTCCCTGCCACCACATGTAGCTCCAGGGACTGGCACACTCTAGGGACTCCAAGGACCCTCCCTCCACACACACACACACACACACACACACACACACACACACACACACACACACACACACACACACACACACACACACCCCACCCCCATCATACTCCCAAATACACCCATTCCCCCCACAACACCCTTCCACATGCACACTTCCACCCCACCCACCATAACCCCACACCCTCCCACTGCTCTCACCCCAACCACATACCCCACATCGACACCCATCCACCCACCATACACACCCACTCTCCAACCACACCCCCCCACATATACCCCCTTACCATCTACACACAATATAAAAGAGTAAGACTGTATTTTGAGCTATTACGTAATTGCATCTAGATTCACTATGCAAACGCACATAAATCAGGATTAAAATAATTTTAAATAAAATTAAACTAGGTTATAGTAGATATTTGATATTTTATTATATGCTTTTTTTTTCCCAATATCAAGATGGCAGCACCCTCCTTCCCAAAAGGAGTACTTCCGGTGGAAAAGGTCAGGGGTTAGAGTTGAGACTTCCAGTCTCAAGATCGTGGCCAGCGGGTAGGGCACCCATCAAGGAGTGGGGTTACCCTTGCAGCCCTCAACAGCTCACCAAAACTTATTAAATGGCCCTCCAGCCAAAATAATTGTCTGCCCCTGGCATAGCACATACAGCAAAACTTTATGGTTAATTGTCCTAAGGTCTTTATGTTTACATTTTCTTTTTAGGTGTTTGGCCTTATAAAAGGAACCAGAGTTGGACTCCTTGTTGACATATCTGATATAAGTTGTGGACCCAGATTACTTGATTTCCAGAAAAACCTTTTGGTAAATACTGAAACAGATGGGATATACAGGTTCTGTATGACTGCAGGGGAGAAAGTAAATATGTAAAGTGTCTGTTCAACATTGACAGCTAGGGGGAAAAAAAAAACAACACTTATTGAATTTTGTGTTTTCCCAAGTTGGGGTGGGCAGAGTCTGGCCTGTGGGTTGCATTGGGCCTGCAGTGGACTCCATTTCCCAGCAGCCCCTGCCTGTATCCCCCTGCCAGTTTCCATGGAGACCCCAGGAGCTGTGGGCCATGACAGTGTGGGGCCAGGGTTTCCGTGGAGACTGGCCTAAGCTGTACTGGCAGAGCTCATAGCTGGGCAGCGCCCTGCTCTGGGGCCAGGGACAGGATTTGTGGCAGTGTCAGCGTGGTCCGGAGCTGGGGCAGAGCTGTGATCCACTGCTTGCACGCCCCCACCGGTGGCATGCAGGCAGCTGATTGCAGCTCCAGCCCGTGCTGTCACCGACACAAGATCCCAGCCCAGGAGCAGCTCTCTGCCTGGCCACATGCCCTGTCAGTACTAGTCAGGTTGGTTTCCATGGAAACCCTGGCCCTGCACTGCCACTCTCCTGCTGCTCCTGGGATCTCCATGGAAACCAGCTGCAGGGACACAGGCAGGAGCTGCTGGGAAATGGAGTCTGGCCACCAACTGGATCTGCTGTTTTTCCCACCCCTGCACTTAAGTAGCAGAAGTAAATTTGCAGGAGGCATAAAGATTACTTTAACTGCTTTTAAAGTATAACTTCTTTGTCTTAATATCTAGATTCAGAAATCTAAAGCAGTTTCTCATCATTTTAAAATTTTCAGACTTGAATTCAAACATTAAACCACTTAGTATTTATGCCTCAGTTATTTCTCTTGTGTGCCACAAATAGACAGGGAACAGGAGCTGGCAGCTGAGTTGTACATATAATTCAGTATACCAGAATCGGGTGCAGTTTTGCCCAGATGGTCTGACACAACAAAGCATGCTTTATCACTTTAGCCAGGGCTCTGCTAAGTTAGTTGTTCCTGAACTTCCAAAAGAAAAAGCAATATGATTTTCAGTTCTTTATTTTTACAAAACTGTTCTAGTAAATATTGTTAAAGGGAGATGCTAAGATATAATAGTACCATTTTCCCATTTTGATACTTTCTCTATATATTCACTTTTCATACACTCAGAGAACCTTGACTATTAAAAATTGACTTGTGCCTAATCCTCTGTTGTAACTTGTGCACCATAAGTAAATGTTTCAAGATTTTGTATTTCGCACTTTTGTGCTCCTTGGATACCTTAAGTTATACCTCTAGCACTTAGGGCACTTTTACACATGCTTCCGGGTGGGGGGGCGCTTTAATGAGAGTGGCTTCAAGAGCTGCTCTCATTAAAGCGCTGCCATGTCTCTTTTATATCAGTGTCCCTGCACTTAAAAATGACAGTAGGGGGCTCTTGAATTGAAACTCATTCAACAGCTTTAGTTTGAGCACCCCGCCGTCATTTTTAAGCATGGGGACACTGATGCACAAGACGCAGGAGGCTGCTCAAGTGCAGTAATTGCCACGGTTCTGCAGCTTTGATTAATCAAGTCTACTCCAACGCGCTGTAATTACAGTGCATCGGAGCAGCCTCCACACTCGTATATAGACGCCCCTAGTGTTTACCAGTCATCTCATAGTACTTCCTGATATTACAACAGCCCTGTGGATGAACATGCCCTTCTGAATTAATATTACCTAAATTTCATATTCTTGAACTACTAAAGAGTGAAATGAATTGGTTAAATGGGGAGAACATATACTGCACCATCAGAATGGGAGTGCTATTCAGACATGGTGAGCAAGGAATAGGGCATGTGGCTGACTCACTGTTTCCCACTAAAGGATTAAATCTGTATCACTTCTGTACTGAATCCAGTTTTCATTTGTGATAGCTCAGAACACTGAATACTGGGCTTTTTTCAGCAAATTGCAGTGTTTTTCTGAAACTCCATTAACAGTGGCATGGATATTAAATTGACTCTTTTGTTTTTTAAGTGCTTAATAGATGAGCAACTGTGTTATAAGAAGCAATTATATTTCCTTTCATTTGGGACTGAGATTTCATTTCCATGGGAGAATCCAACAAATGTCAGTGTACACGTGTGAGTATATTATGTAGCTTCTAAAAACATGTTTTCAAATAGTCTTCTTTTCTGTGTCCAGAATAAATTTGCAAGAAAGAACCATAAATGAATTGACAGTGCAATGCAATGGACCAGCTAAATCTCATAAGAGGTTTTGTGTGTTTGTGACCTTCATGACCTGTTTCACTTAGAACACACCCGACTTTCCTTTTATTCTTTTGCTAGCCTACACAAAGCAAGGCAGTGGGTACAGGAGCTGAAGCCCAGTGGAGGCTGCAATTTGCTGAAGGGTCTAAAGAAGGTCCTTACAAAGACAGATCTGAATTCTTTGGTTCTTGTTGTAGGATGCTGGTAAGTATATTATCTGAACTGGCAGTAGTAAACATTAGCTTAGATACAAAATTAAAAAGTACAATTTTAATCTTTCCACTTTTATGGCATGCAGGAGGAGTTTGTTTTTATAGACACCCTTGACTTATTTTCATTCTTCCCACCTTTACCATTGCTTTTTCTATTTGTTCCTTCATTTTTGTTACTCTTCCTTTCCCTTCCAAATTTGTCCTTGTGTATATATAGACTATATGACAACTTTTGTATTGTGTCATTTATTCCAACCCTAATTTTCTATGATTCTGTGATTTTAAAAATGATTGGCATGATTGAGAATTTTGGTGGGACTGTGCAGGACTGTGGGATTATCAGTTGCTTTGTGCATTAATACCAGTTTCCTTTGGTTGATCACAAACAATGGAACTGAAGAAATACTAGATATTTCCTTAAAAGATATAATTTCCACCAAACTTTGCCAAGCAGTCAGTTCTGAGTCGAGATAAATTTTGAATTATGATAGATGTTTGATCGTTTGCACAGCTCAAATAATGAGTGCAATAAAAGCAGAATATTTGAAGTGTTCTGTTGAGTGCTAGATGACCAATTCTTCTGTTTTCTTTGTTTTGAATATGTAGTAAGGTGGCAACTTGGTTTTGCTGAACAAGTATAAGTGCCTTTGGTGGTCTGGATCCAGATATCATTTTAATGGATCTAACAGCAATGAAGAATTAAATGACAGGTTCCTGTTTAGCTTATTACAACAGCACCAAGGGATTATGCAGACTTCAAATTTTCCTTTTAATGTGAAATAACTACTGGTACAACTCAGACTGAAAGCAGAAGCTGTCAATTCCTCCTTTACTACTAAGTAACAAAGGCTTCTGCTGGCCTTGAAGAGGCAGCACAGGAAAGGGAGCGTGAGCTAGATTTTATTTCTTCTCATATTTATTAGCTGAGGGTTTAAAAAGAGAGAAACTGCACAAACTTTTGAAAAGTTTTTACAAAACGGTAGTTACCCCGGATTGCCTGATGCTTAAATTATATTCCTATGATTGGATATTTCTTCCTCACCCCTGGAAGCTCCATCATCCCATTTCTTTAACCAAATAGGAGAAAAGGCCATATTAATGTGCTGTTCATTTTTTGTCAGCCCTGATCAGTCTTCAGAAATATTGTCAGACTACATTCAGCAGTGTACACTGGGAAGAAAGCTGCTCATTCATGCAGTTACGTACGAGTGTAGCAATCATGTTCCTCCAGTAAGTAATCGCGTTCTTTCTGTTTTGTAAAAGTGCCTCATTTGTTTCAGAGACAGTACATTACAGAATTGTTAAATGTTTTTCAAATGTTTTTTTGGAGCTTAAATCTCCAATAGCAATTGCCTTCAAATAAGTAGGAAACAGGTTAATGATGACATTTTATTCTTAAATTAAGTGTGTGGTTAACCTTGTCATTTGATATCTCTTTCTTTAATCTGTATTAGTTGTTTGGGTATTCCCTTGGTTCCTAAATATGACTGCCTGGAAAAAAGATGAGATTTTTATTATTTACAGCTTTTGCTACTTGAAGGCAAAGACTCTTTTATGCCTGTTACAGAGAACTGAACAAGGCAGCCTATGCATAGAGGTACCCAAATCAAATACTCATCTTCATATTTATATACAGGCTATTTTAAAGAACCTGACAGAAGTAGTGGGAGGCCGTTATCACTGCTACTCGTCTAAGGGTGAGGTAGGTTTGATTTTTCTGATTTATTCATTCAGTTGCTCTTCATGGAATTGGTCTATCAATCTTTAGTAAAATGATGTAGTAACTAGGACCTTGGGGAGGAAAATGCTTAAGCATGTGCGTCAAATTAAGCATGTGTTTAATGCTTTCCTAAACACTTTTCCTAGAGGCTTCTGTGCATGTAATACAACTGTAGATTTCAGCTTTAAATTAACATTAAAGCTACAGACTGTATCACTATAGACCAATTCAGGGATTCTATGTTGTTTAGTAGAGAGAGTTAATTGCAGTATTATTTGATATGACTACATTAACTCTTGCTACATTAACTAATTTTGTCAAGGATCTATGTAGGTAGTGCACATAAAAAGTGGTAATTGAGTGTTAGATGAGCTGGCAGCTTGTTTGATATTTTACTAACCATTGACCTTTCCCTTTCTTGTTGCATGATAAGAATTATGATAGTAGTGATATCCGTCTATTGCTACTTGAGTCCCAGAAAGCTAAGGCCCTGCTGA
>NW_005842178.1:1550086-1551638 GCF_000455745.1 Alligator sinensis
ACAGATTTTTCCGGGAAGGACTCATGACTTGCTTATTACTAGAATGCAGGAAGTAAGTAGAGAATTTATTTTTTGGGGGTATGTTTTGCTATAGCACGGATAAAAGTGTGGAAGTCCTTATTAGTGTTGATAATGTCAGCCAGTCTGAAAAGTGCCTCCTATTTTTTTAAGCCAAATGTTATTAAAAATATATTAAATTTGTCTGTTGGGCTTTTTACAAATGATGCTTCAGTTTCTTCAGGACCTTGATGTAGACTTCTGAGTTTGCTATGGCTCCCTTAAAGCAAGAAGTCACCAAGAAAAACACTCCATGTCCGTGGCTGAATTAGGAGATAAAAAATTAAGAGGCATTACTTTCTGACTGACCCTCATCTGAAAAATGCATTATATTATTACTAAGATATCACACTCGTATGTTTTAAATATTGCTTTTTGTCTGTACTTTATGGCTGTGTCCACATGAGCATGACTGTGTGTGTTGGGGCATCTCAAAGAAGTTTGAGATGCTGCAGAAAGCACACTGTGCACAAGAAAATGTTCCCCACGCTACATATTTGCAGTGCGGACTCTATATTTTATACTGGGGAAGCAACTGGAGTCTGGGTCTTCCAAGGAGACATTCTGGTAACTGGCCAGAGCATCTACATTTGCTGCATCTCCCTAGTGCACCAGCATGCTGCCTCAGTGTGCTGAAGAAAATAAATTTCTCAATAAATTTCTCAAGCAAATCCCGGGATGTCATTCTCCCCCTGTACTCGGCCTTAGTGAGACCGCAGCTGGAGTACTGTGTCCAGTTTTGGGCTCCACAATTCAAAAAGGATGTGGAGAAGCTTGAGAGAGTCCAGAGAAGAGCCACGCGCATGATCAGAGGTCAGGGAAGCAGACCCTACGATGACAGGCTGAGAGCCATGGGGCTCTTTAGCCTGAAAAAGCGCAGGCTCAGGGGTGATCTGATGGCCACCTACAAGTTTATCAGGGGTGACCACCAGTATCTGGGGGAACGTTTGTTCACCAGAGCGCCCCAGGGGATGACGAGGTCGAATGGTCACAAACTACTTCAAGATCGTTTCAGGCTGGACATAAGGAAGAATTTCTTTACTGTCCGAGCCCCCAAGGTCTGGAACAGCCTGCCACCGGAGGTGGTTCAAGCGCCTTCATTGAACACCTTCAAGATGAAACTGGATGCTCATCTTGCTGGGATCCTATGACCCCAGCTGACTTCCTGCCCTTTGGGCAGGGGGCTGGACTCGATGATCTTCCGAGGTCCCTTCCAGCCCTGATGTCTATGAAATCTATGAATGCACAGCGTGGCTCACAGCAACTTGCGGTAGCAGCAGCAGGCAACAGGCCTTTGGGGAGCTGATGGCCTGCAGCAGGCAGAGCCCCCTGTTGGTTCCAACTGAGTCCTAGGAGCTGCACATGCGTGAGGTTTGGGGCTGTAGGAGTGTGTATGGTGGGGTTGGTGGGGTGTGAGGTTCAGGGGGGTTGGGGCCCTCTCCCACATCCCCCCCCCCCACCCCCCCCCGCGACCACCCCCACCCACCCGAACACA
>NW_005842178.1:1551694-1573106 GCF_000455745.1 Alligator sinensis
AACCCCATCCACACCCCCACCACAAATCCTACACCCTGTGCGCCCAGCTGCTGGATAGGACGGGACTTGTTGGCGGGAGCTGCAGCCACACAGCAGCTGCTTCACTGCAGCCCTGTCCTGTGCCTGCAGTGGTGCCAGGACATGCAGACCTGGCTTGGGGGGGACTCCTGGTCCCAGGAACCACTTTGGGGGTGTGATGGGCCAGGGGGAGGGATAGAAGTGGCAACCGGGGTGGGTGATGGGCAGGGGGGGATTGAGGCGGCAGCAGGGTCTATGGGTGTATGTAATGGGCTGGAGGTGGCAGCAACAGGGGTGTGTGTGAGACAGAATTGCAGGGTGGGGGGGTGCTCTGGGTAGAAGCGGCTTCCAGAGCAAGGCTTGGAGACCCTCCCCTCCCCCCCTCCTCCAGAGCAGCCTGTGCAGAGGGAGGCTGGCCTGGAAGGGAAGGGGCTTGCCCAGCCCAGTCTCTGAGTACGTCAGGGACTTCCCAAGAAGTGCATAGAGATTTCTGGGGCCTGGGCACAGATGTAGGCAACAGAACAGCAAGGGCTGGCACTGCTTAGATCCACAAAGCAGCAGGCAGGACAGCTGCAGGTGGACTCATGTCCTGGGGCAGGGAGAGAGCTGGGGCTAGTGTGGGGCAGGCAGGGGCTGCAGATCAGGAATGAGGGGCACTGGCAGGGTTGTGGTTAGGAGTGAGGTACAAGGGCAGGGGCGGGGCACCAGCCTCTCAGTGCTGCTCAACACCACAAAACAAGTGGGTAGACAGCTGCAGCTGGACCTGCATCCTGGTGAGCAAAGGGGGCAGGGGAAGCTCTGATTTCCTATGATCAAAAAAACCCAAAAGCAAATGCCAAAATACATAAGTATTTAGAATTTATTTAATTATAATGATTGAAGCAGTGATAGGCTTCCAAACTGTTAAAATTGTAAATATATCTGTAACCCTAGTGTGGTGGGAGAAACCTCCCTAAGGTTCGTTGTCTAGCTGTAATTTGCTAGACAGACAAGAAAGACAGCTGTTTATTTGCTCAAGCAAAGACCATAAAGCCAGCAAAAGGCAAAATGGCCCCCCCTAAAGGGTGAGGCGATCTTTTATACTTTTTACAACAAGGCAACACTACAGGGTTAACAAAAGCAATACTTGGGCGGTGCTTTACAAATCTTTGTAACAGCATAGTTCTATTAAGCTGAACTAGCACTTTTTTAAAAGCTAAAAGTTAAGTAACAGTAACATTATAATATGTTAGCAAAACCTTACACAGTAGTAGATACTTCTCAAGGACACAACCACTGCACCCAGAACAATGGCTTCCCTGTCTTATCTTACTTCTTGCTGTAGCTGATTTTTCAGCACACAGACACAGATCCACTTTTTAACTCAGAAAATGCTTAATACAGTTAAAATGATTACTTGACACAAGCAAAGGCTTAGCTATCAATCTGGTGGTCAGTGGCATTGCTAGGCCACAGGTCATGCCTTGTATTCAGCTGCAAAGCTAATACTTCTTAATAGTTTAAATTATTGTTAACTTAACAGTATGTTATCAGAAAACTATTCTATTTTAGGGTAATAACAAACATGCTTACTACAGGTCTCCGCTTTGTTTTAATTTTCCAGAGGGAATTTTGGAACACACTTTTAGGTATTTAAATTCCTGTGGGGTTAGGTTTTGATGAATGTTGCTGGATATTTGTATAAATTGACTATACATTTTTACTTGCCTTTGCATAAACTGTTGTTTTAGAGAGTATAAACGTTGAAAACAACATAACAGGCAGACTATAGTTATAACTATTTTAATTATATTTAGCATAAAAGGTCTAAGCCATCCTGTAAGGGAAGAGAACTAGTTAGTAAGCTAGCTAAGAGATGTATTTTTGGGGATTTTAGTTATATCTTTGGCTTTTTGGATATGGACAGTTGTATTATTGAGGTGGATTTGAACTATGATAAAAGAACTGTTAACTTATACACAATATTTTGGTCTGATAATTATATAAGCTCCTCTTTGAGCAGCGAGGAGAAAATTAAGGGCTATGGCTTTTTGGATATGGACAGTTGTATTATTGAGGTGGATTTGAACTATGATAAAAGAACTGTTAACTTATACACAATATTTTGGTCTGATAATTATATAAGCTCCTCTTTGAGCAGCGAGGAGAAAATTAAGGGCTATACGGTTTTGAATTACTATTTGTCGGAGTTTTTCTTGGGTGTCAGCTAAGGCAGCAACGGCCTTTGAGAGGTTTTTGTGACCTTTGCTGAATTCGTGAGCTATGATTTTTATTACAGCTTGGAGGCATAATGTAAATTTTTTAAAGATACACAGTGCCTATTCCTGGGAGTATACTTGCAAGGGAACACTTGAGTAATACTCTTTTGGTAAGTTGAGCTTTTTGATATTTGTTTACTATATTACGGCTTTCTTGCAAATTTCTCTTGTTTCGCCACTTGCCCCGTGGAAGGTGCATGGCGAAGGACGTTGAGGGTTTTAGCAGTGCTGGATAGCAGATACCTTTTCCTTTGGCAGGGATTTTATGATAGGCGTGGGAGCCACAGACCCAGTATTGTCCTTTTAAAGCAGCGAGGTTTGAATACTTAGGTGGTATTCAGCCCCCGTTCTTTAGTTTTAGCATTTCGCGCTCGCCCTTTGATTTAAAGGAAGGATTTGCAGTTCTATTGAATAAGCATTGTTTCTGGGAGGTATCAGTGTATAAACAATACCACAAAGTATTATTTAAAGAGGAGATGGGGGGTGCAGAGAGGATTAGTGCTCTTGGTTAAATTTTTGCCGCTGTAGAACTTATTGTAAGAGCTGTAACAGGTAGGAGTTGCTGTATCATTATTACACCAGTTTTCTTCAGTTGAACTAGTAAAATAGTGGTGACATATGCTGGTGCTTAAATTGATGTAGTTTGATATTGAGCAGTTTATATAAAAACACTAATCTTCAACAACAGGCTTTACTAAAAGGAACTCCTGCTGACTTTGGTCTTAAGTTTGGTTATTAGAGAGATTTAAAAGTGACTCGATGGGGCCCCAGGGGATGGGAGTTATGGGAATTTCTCCTTGGGTGTGGCGAAGAAAATGACTGCACACCCAACAGTTACTTTGGTTTTCTGCTTTAGTGGCTCTCTCAACGTATTGGAGATACATATTGTTATTAGAGATATGGGCAACAGTAGGTTTAAGAGTAGTCTTAGCCTGAGGATACTCTGCAAATTGTCTGAAAACTGGGTGGCTAGGCTTTACACAATATTTTGTTTTATAAGTAAATACTCGGACTTCTGCTGAACTATAGTAATGTGAGGGAGGATACCAGCGGGCAATGTTGACCTTTCCATCTATTTTAGAGAGTTTGATTGAATTGCTTATTTAGACAGGAAAACTGTGGGTGCTAGGATTAGCACATCTGCAGCAACTGGTAGCTATAGCCGACCCCTGTGAAAGACTTATTTCTTCAGCAAAGAGAAAGATTAGAAATAACATAGTTATAAAAGTCATATTATAACAAAATCAGCACAAACAGTATGAATAACTCTGCAGCTCTAATAACTGTTCTTTTGGGGCATGTTACAGTTTCAAAGTGCTCGGTTTTGGCTGATTTAAAAGTGTTTAAAGGATGCAGTACTTGGAGTTCAGTGTTCTCTGGGCTAGGCAGGACCCCAAAAGGGTGACAGTTTATTAGTGGACTTTGGTTAGTTTGAGTTTTATATTATCTAATGGGCTGCAGGTCCAGGAGGTGTTTGTTTTTATTTTTTTGTCTGCTTTTGGCTCACACTTGTCGCGGTCAGGTGGGTGTGCGGTGCTCCTGCGAAGTTCGCAGTCGTCTTCTTTTGGCTTCCCCTTTTCTAGGTCAGGGAAGCTTGCGTTGGAGCCGATCCTGAGCTCTGGTGAAACTTCTGTCTTTTTTGTACGAGTATAATGAATCCAGTTGTCCTTTTCTGCTATTTTTACGGCGGTGTGGGAGGTGAGGAGAACTTGATACGGTCCTTGCCACTTAGGTTCCAGGGGAGACCGTTTTCAAGTTTTTACATACACCCAGTCTCCAGGCTGGATGCGATGTGCTGGGACATTGGCAGGTAAAGGTTGGCTTAAAGCAGCATACCTATGGAGAGATTTTAACTGAGACTGTAGAGATAAAATATAAGAGGCGAGTCCTTTATTGCCTAAAAGAGAAGAAGTGTGAGCCGGTAGTAAGGGGAAATGTTGGGGAACAGGGTGTCCAAACAGCAGCTCGTAAGGACTGAACTTTAGTTTTTTTCTGGGGGTTGATCTGATGGACATAAGAGCCAGTGGGAGAGTCTTAGTTTATTTTAACCCGCTCTCAGCACATAGTTTTTTAATTTTTTTTTTTTCAGGGTCTGATTCATTCTTTCTACTTGTCTTGAGCTTTTTGGGTGCCAAGGGGTATGGAATTTCTATTCTATTCCTAGGCAGCTAGTCAGTGTTTTATTTAAGTTAGCAGTAAAATGTGTTCCTTGATTGTTTTCAGTGATACATGGAGGACTAAACCTGGGTATAATTTTGTTAAGGAGTATTTTTACTACTTGTTGTGCTGTAGCTCTTCTGGGGGGGAAGGCTTCTACTTACCCCGTGAGTTGGTCAACAATTACTAGGAGGTTTTTGTACCCATTGTTTTTAGGCATATCTGCAAAATTTATTTGTAGTCTTTTAAAGGGAGTATAAGCCCAGGGGCGGGCTCCAGGGGGTCCTGTTTTTTTTTTTTTCTTTGATATTAAACTTTTGCATATACTGCAGTGTTCTAAAAGCCTTTTTGCTTCCTGGTAGACTCCGGGTGCGTAGAACAGTCTATTAGTGATAGCAGCAAGTTTGGGGTTTTTTTGGGTTTTTTTGTAACTTAAAAGCTTGCTTTGGTGAAGTTGTTGTAGATAAGGTTTAAGGGCTGCTTTAGGTAGCACTGTTCTTCTGTCCGGCAATTGCCATATTTTATCTTTTTTAACTACTTTATTTTACAAAAGATCAGGTACAGAAAGTAAAAAAAAAAAAAAACAACCTTTAATTTTACTAAAGAGAAACTATTCTAGGACATTCAGAATTTCACACTGTGACAAACACTTTTGCAGTAATACACATTATGCCTAACATTCCATATAGCTCTCGAGAAACGAGCAGTTCTACTCTTCCCTGTTTCATAGAACACATGCAAAAACTTTCGGCATTTCACTCTGAGAAAAAATAAAAGCAGCTTGGTGAGGGACCAGGGCACGGCACAAGCTGGAAGCCACAGTCTGCTACCGCGCCGAACTGCTCAGGCAGTGGTTCAGCTTTAAGTACTTTAAATGGAGTTACTACTGCATAACTCATTTTTTTAACTCTGTTGACTATTTTTGAAGAGCCATTTATATAAAAAATTAAGTCAGGGTTGTCTAAGGGTAAGTCACTGAGATCTGCCCTGGGTTTGTCTGAAAATGCTGCAACTTGAAGGCAATCGTGGGAGTCTGGTTCCCCGTCGCTGGGTAGAGGTAATAGAGTAGCTGGATTCAGGGTATTGCATCTCTTTATGACCAGGTTTGTAGCCATTAAAAGTGTGGTTTCCTATTTATTTATTCTCTGATGAGAAAAATGTTGAGTATTTTTCTGGAGGAGGAGGGCTACTGCGTGTGGAACCTTTAGGATAAGGGGGTATCTGAGGACTAATTCCTGGGCTTTCTCAACTATTGTTGCAGCTGCTGCCACTGTGCGAAGGCAGCCTACTCCCCCCTTTGCCACTGGATCTAATTGTGTAGAGAAGTAAGCTGCGGGTAGCTTTATGATCTTAAAAGACTGGTTTTTCTGCATCTTTTGTTTTTCTTTCTTCCTTTTTTCTTCCCTTCTATTAAAAGTTTTAGTAGTAATGGCTAAGATTTCTGCCATGGATTTACTCTCAACACCCTCGGTGTCAAGTTGGAGCTTCTTTCTAATATCTTTGCTAGCCTGACTTATGAATACAAGTCTTAACACAGGCAAAGTGGCAGGTGTCTCGGGGTTCATGTTTCTATACTGACGTATAGCTTTACAGAGTCTTTTAAAGTAGTCTGAAGGGTGTTCTTCTGGACCCTGAACAGTAGCTGTCACTTTGGACTAGTTCGTAGTTTTATCTCTTGCCTCTTCTTTTTTTCAGTCCTTTTTAGCATACGTATTGCATTCTGTCCCTCTTCCTTGTTGTAATTCTAATTTGGATCTTGCTTAGGTACGCCATTAGGCATGTAGTGGTTTTGATGCTGCTGATCGGCTAGAAATTGGTCAGCGTGGCGTAGTACTTGGGTTTTCTCGTCTGAGGTTAAGAGGCTTTTGAGAAGCTGCATGACATCTGACCAGGAAGGGTTATGAGTTATGAAAATGGTTTTGAAGCGTCTTGGAACTACTTCGGGATTATCTCTGAGCCTGGGGGTGTTTTCTTGCCAGTTTAAGAGGTCGGTGGTGGAGAACGGAGCGTGTTTCCAGTGACTGATAACTTCTCTACCCGCACCAGGCACAGGGTATGCTCTTAGGGGAGCCAGAAGGCTAGGGGCAGGTACTTGTTGTCGGGTACGATTAGCTATGGGACTCGGATCAGTGTTCGGGGAAGTTGAGTCTGGAGAGGGATGCTTTGATCCATCTACAGGCTCAGGACTTGGGTGGTTGCTAGGAGGCAGTCGGGGTGATGCCTCTCCACGATTTCCCGAGTCCCCTGCCGGCACGGGAATGAACGGATCAGGTGGGATAGGGGGTCTGGGCATGGGTTTATAATTATTATCTGAATATGAAGGTGGTGCAGAAGGTTTTGGGCATTGAAGGGGAGCTAACAAATTCGGGAAAAGTACAGGGGTCGGGGTGACTAAAGGTTTACTAGCAACATTGTCTCATAAATACTAATAATTTATTAGGTCCAGGCAGAGGTCCTCCAAGATTTTTCATAAGGCAGCCAGGCAATTTGGGTTAAATGATCCATTTTCTGGCCATTGTCTTCTCAAATCTAACTGAGACGTATAAGACGTCTAATTAATTAAACAGAGTTCTGCCATACGAGACTTGGACAGTTCTGCCCGTCTCTCCAAATATTTCCAATTCCTAACCATATAATCAAGGGGTGAATATTCTAGGCCAGAACTCATGATTATATCTAAGTACAAGCAGTCTTATTCCCTAAGTTTTACCTGCCTAGAAACTGTTTCGTCCACGTACAACAACCGGTGTTCTCGGATCCCACTGGCTTTCTCCGTGAGGAGGGGCGTCTTGAGTCCGAGACCCTAGTCGTTGGCTGTTATGACAGCATTTCTACTTTATATCCGTGTCTTTCGCCTTTCGGCTAGGCTGCCGGCTCTAACAGCGTTTAAAGTAGCAGACGGATACCCTCAAAGACTGCTTCCAGAGACCTTTAGAGGTTAAACCAGAAACCAGATAGAAACCAAAAACATACCTGACCTGAGGTACTCGCCGGTACCGTTCCTTTACCCGATTTGAGGATCCCGCCTTATTGGTCCTGAGGGGACCATCCACCTCCCGAGACTGACCCAAATAGGTGAACTCACCTGGTGTGCGCTGGGGTGTCAGGGGGTAGAGGTCTCCAAAGGCTCCAAGCTAGATGGGTCCCATCTGGGGTGCCAAATTGTGGTGGGAGAAAACTCTCTGGGGTTTATTGTCTAGTTGTATAGGAACCGGACAACACGGGTAAAGTTTTACTGTAGTATATTTGCTCGAGCAATGACCATAAAGCCAGCAAAGAGGCAAAATGGCCCCCCGTAAAGGGTGGGGCGTTCTTTTATACTTTTTATAACAAGGCAAGACTACAGGGTTAACAAAAGCAATACTTGGGCGGTACTTCACAGATCTTCATAACAGCATATTTCTATTAAGCTGAACTAGCACTTTTTAAAAGCTAAAAGTTAAGTAACAGTAATATTATGATACGTTAGTAAGAACTTGCAGTGGTAGATACTTCTTAAGGACACGATCACTGTACTTAGAACAATGGCTTCTTTTTCTTATCTTGTTCCTTGTTGTAGCTGATTTTACAGCACACAGACACAGATCCACTTGCTGCATTTTACTCAGAAAATGATTACTTGACACAGGCAAAGGCTTAGCTATTATTCTGCCTATTATTCTGGTAAGTGGCACTGCTAGGCCACAGGTCATGCCTTGTATTCAGCTGCAAAGCTAATACTTCTTAATAATTTAAATTATTGCTAACCTAACAGTATGCTATCAGAAAACTATTCTATTTCAGGGTAATAACAAACATGCTCACCACAAAATTTTAACTCATTTGTACAGATATAAGCATTTCTGCAGGCATAATAAGCATTGAGCCAACTACTGTATATATTCCTACTAACTCTGTAATGGCCAAGGTTCCTCCAAACGCTATATGGAGCTTGTCATATTAATACAGATGTCAGTCAAGGGAGCAGCTGGCCAGATCTGCTGCAAGGGGGAACTGCTCACATGCTGTTTATCATAAGCACTTGTTTTTCCATCTGTAAATGAGGATATTTACCTCCTTTTGAAAATGTTTATTTATCTTGTGGGTGGCATCTAGCATAGTGATTCTCAAGTGACAGCTGCATTCCCCTCCAACCAATCCCTGTCCCCAAGCAGGCTTTGCACTGTTAGTACTGTGTTTTGTTGCTCATGGGTGGGTGCGGGGCTGCAGAGCCGTATTTTTTATGTAGCGGTGATGGCAGCAGAGAGGAGCTGCGGGGCAGCCTGGGCCTAGCAGAGGTGAGGGGGAGGGGCTACTGTTCCCCGCCACCCCCCATGCTGAGCAGCAGCTTCTGCCTGGCTGCCGCCATTGCTCAATGTGGGCCAACAATCCAGAGCAGCTGCGGGGGGGTGGGTGCTGGGTTCGAGGCTGTGCGCACAGGTTCCAGCTGGTCCAGCCTGGAGTGGGCTACGGTCAAGGCTGTGTGCTGTTGGCAGTGGGAGGGAGGAGGTGCAATTGTACAGGCTTCAGGCTGTTGCGAGGTGGTGACAGGGGCTGTGTGTGCTGACCAGCTTGTGTGTGTAGTTGTGTGGGGCTCCCATACACACCCCACCATACCCACACACCCTCCCCTACAACCACACCCTCCCACACACACAATCACACCCCCACAAACACCGCACCTTCCCACACCCTCCCCCCATACCCTGCCCATATGCCTACACCCCTTCACAAAACCCACACCCCCCCACACAGCACACACACCATCCCATACCCCACCACACAGCCATCCAGACCCCAACCACTCCCTACACACAATATACAAAAGTAAGACTTTATTTTGAGCTATTATGCTATCCCCTCTATATACACCATGCAAACACACGTAAATAAGGACAGAAATTTTTTTTTTAATAAAATATGCTATAATAGATGTTTGATTTTTAGTATATGACTTTTTTTTCTGGTTCCAAGATGGCAAACCCTCTTCCTAAAAGGAGTACTTCCAGGGCAAGGGGAGGGACTTCTGATGGCAAAGGTTGGGGGCTAGGGGCGGGACTTCTGGTCCCAAGATGACAACTGGGGGCAGGGCACCCGTCTAAGGGCAGGGCTACCCTTGCGGCCCTCCACAGCTTATCAAAACTCATTAAGTGGCCCTCCAACTGAAATAATTGCCCACCTCTAATTTAGACGCATGGCAAGGAGCATCACTTCTATTCTTTTTACAGTCCTTAAATTACAGTTATGGAGTTGCTAAGCATGTGGGCAGCAGTTATGGAAGCCTGGTGTTGTAGTACCAAGGCACAGAACCATTGGTTCACAAGTTTGTACAAGTGGAATTAAATGTCAAATGAGTCCATTATAGCATTTAGCCAACTGCAGCAAGTAAATAAAGGACTTGATTGGCCAAGTAATGAAGATTCAATTAAGTTTATTTATCCTAGATGATTGGCTTTTAGCTCTAGAGTACATGCAACTCGAGAGGTTTTCCTTGACATTACTGCTTTTTGCACTGTGACTAGCAAAGGGCAATGCTGTTTTCCCAAAACCATTTAAAATGGTTAAATTAACTGTTAAAAACACTATTACAAAGTTTAGCCATTTTTAAATAGCTGTGTCAATGATGCCTCATTTTTAGCATTAGTGAAACTATTATGCCATATGTTCACATACATTGAAATTTACAAAATACATTTTTAAATGTTTAGATTTCTACAGATTTTGCAAAGGTTGTGCCGGCTAACTTCCTTCCAAAGCATGAAAGTCCCCTTGTTATACAAATGCCCACCTTCCTGGCTAAAACCTCAGCTAGCTGGTTGAAGACAAATGGACTGAAAGGTATTGTATGCAAATGAATTTCCTCTAGTGTGAAATGCTAATTATAGTTTGTGTTTTATTTATTCTTTCCATTATTTATTATAGCCAAGAAGTTGAGCCTTTATCAAGTTTTGGCTCCAAATGCGTTCTCACCAGTGGAAGAATTTGTGCCTATCCTTCAGAAAACAGTGTCATCAACACTGCATGAGGTAGATAATGAGAATTCATTTCTTGTTTTCCCTATGCCTTTAGTTGTTGTTATAGACGGTACATATAATTCAGTGTATGGTAGTTTTAATAAAGCTATTACTCTTAGTTCTCTGACATACCCTCTGTTGTTTGTGCTTTCTTTAATGTTTTAAATAGTTTAGATAAACTACTGTCTGAAAAAAATAGCCTAATATCATCTGAGCTGTCAAAGTGATTCCTTCAAGGCCAATATCTATAGGTGATATTTAAGGCGTCACATTGGCCAACACTGATCCAATTTCCGATACAGCTGCATGTAGCTCATAAGTCTGTTGTGGTGGAAGGGGAGGGGGCAGGGAAGGGGGGTGGGGGCAGATCAATGCCCCTGTGGTGAGGGAGAGAGGGGGCAGGGGCTGCCCAGCTGGGGTGGGGTGTTGATCTGCCCCCTCCACACCCCTTCCTTCCCCACCCCTCCTTCCACGACAACAGATTTACCAGTTGCGCACAGCTATATCAGAAATCGAATTGGTAGCGCACTGGGGGCAGGGCGAGGTTCCCACTGCTGCATGCACCCCAGGAGGGCATAAGTGGGGGCATATGCCCCCGGATCTGCACATATCTCCAGCCTGAAGCTGCAGCCCACCCACCCCGCCCCACGCAGATCCTGGCTGGGCAGCACTTCCCCCTGCCCCCTCCCTGCCTCACTGTGGGGAGCGTTGATCTGCTACCCCATGCCCCTTCCCTCCCACCTCTCCTTCCACCACAACAGACTTACCAGCAGCACACAGCTGGTCTGTGTTCCTCGCTGCATGTATGCTGCACTGCGGCTGCACACACGCACAGGCATTTCTCAGCCAAATTATCGGCTACTTCAGGCCAATTTCCGATACAGCCAATTTTCTTTATATTGCTACCAATCCGATATTGGACTAAGGTACTGGTGCACTTCTACTTAAATTAGTTCTACATTAGGGCTGTGCGAAGCTTCAGTCACTGATTCGATTCGGTGGAGATTCGGCCCGGTCTCTGAATCTGAATCGAATCAGGAGCCCCTTTAATCTCTCCGAATCAAATCAAACCCCTCCAAATCAATTTGGAGAGATTCAGGGAGATTTGATGATTCAGACATAGACACAGCTTTACATTTTTTTTCTACATACCTCTAGATACCAGGTGGCTCATGAATGTTGAGATGCTGGGGTGGATGAAGCATCCCACAGGAATGTGCATCCCACAGGAGTGCAGGGGGGTCCCCAGCATGCTCAGCAGTGGACCTGGAAGTGGGCCAGAAGCACTTGGCTTGGCGTCTGGTGCCTCCTGGGTCTGAGGGAGCACCCAGCGTCTCGCCATGGCTGATTACCAAGCCGGGGGGGCATGGGGCGGGTACTTCCAGTCCACTTCCAGGTCTGCTGCCAAGCACGTGGGGGGGCCCACTGTGCTCCTGTGGGACACTCCATCCACCCCACCATTGCAGCGTTCAGAAGCCACGCCTGGTACCTCAAAGTATGTTAGAAAAAAACATTTAAAGCTGTGTCTATGGCCAAATTGCTGATTCTCCGAATTGGCATTGAGTCTTTAGATTTGGATTTGGCTGAATCGAATTGGGACAGTGATCTGAATCAACAAATCAAATTGCTGTCCCTGATTCAGGCTGAATCCGAATCGAATACTGCCCGTTTTGCACACCACAGGAACAATGTAGAATAACGGAGGGGCAGTAACTGTTTCAAGGAAAAGTGAAACAAGGGCAGTGTACTATAGCGCAAAATATGGTAGCTGATATTTTCAGTACAATCCCAGGGATTTAACCAAGCATCAGCTACACAGCAGCACCATTATTTACAAGAATCCTTAAGGCATACTGATGGAATTATAAGTGAAATTGTATTTTCAAAAGTGTAGCGTTGCTCCTATGGAGAATGAAATTCCTGGTTGTATATATTTCTTGAATTTATCTGGAGTTGAGAACATCCTGCACCTTGGCAAATTGGTTTTAAACGATTAACTGTCTTTTTAAAGTATAATGCTCCCTTATGGGATTTACACATTACGTCTTCAGACTGTACAGGTAATTCTATCCAAGCAGGTGTCAAAGATCTTTTTTAAGATTAAAAAAACAAATAATACTTATTTAAAAGCTTAATACCTAATCAGTACATATTTAGCTATCCTCGTGTATTGTGCCTTTTATGCTGAGAAGGATAAAGTCAGTCCTGCTATAAGCAAGTGAAACTCCATAGATTTTAACTGATTATACATTTATAGATTAAAGTTTCATAGATTTCATAGACATCAGGGCTGGAAGGGACCTCGGAAGATCATCGAGTCCAGCCCCCCGCCCAAAGGGCAGGAAGTCAGCTGGGGTCATAGGATCCCAGCAAGATAAGCATCCAGTTTCATCTTGAAGGTGTTCAATGAAGGCGCTTGAACCACCTCCGGTGGCAGGCTGTTCCAGACCTTGGGGGCTCGGACAGTAAAGAAGTTCTTCCTTATGTCCAGCCTGAAACGATCTTGAAGTAGTTTGTGACCATTCGACCTCGTCATCCCTTGGGGCGCTCTGGTGAACAAACGTTCCCCCAGATGCTGGTGGTCACCCCTGATAAACTTGTAGGTGGCCATCAGATCACCCCTGAGCCTGCGCTTTTTCAGGCTAAAGAGCCCCAGGGCTCTCAGCCTGTCATCGTAGGGTCTGCTTCCCTGACCTCTGATCATGCACGTGGCTCTTCTCTGGACTCTCTCAAGCTTCTCCACATCCTTTTTGAATTGTGGAGCCCAAAACTGGACACAGTACTCCAGCTGCGGCCTCACTAAGGCCGAGTACAGGGGGAGAATGACGTCCCGGGATTTGCTTGAGAGCAAAAATAAAAATGTTTGTGCACTCCCTGCTCCTCCATTGCAGAAATCTATTTTAATCCGTTTTTAAAAACACACTTATTCTCTAAAGCAATTGGCTCCAAAATGTGGTACCTCTACTTTTGCTATTTACACACTCTCCTTTTTCATCCCTAAAGCTATTTCTTTCGGATTTGGGGGTTCCCAGTTCCTGTCATCTTGCTTTAGTTCAATCTATTCTAGATGGAGCTTTACCTGACGATTGCCTAAAAACGAGGCGCTGAACGCCGCTGCTTAGCGGCGTTCCTGTCAGAGAGTGCATTTTGCACGGGTTCTGTGATTTGGATTGACATACCACTTGTTTCTGTATAAATATGAACTCGCCATTTTCTCAACCTCCTGAAACCCTCAATATTTTGGATCTTGGAAATGGCCCGTCTCCTTATATGGTACTGGAGCAGCCGCTAAAGTTAGAGAGAGAGTTTTGCTAAAAGCTCTTTCCATTCTGGTGTTAGAAAGGAAAAAGGAGAATTGGCAATTGGGAAATTCAAGTGCAACTGCTTTCTCCGCTTGGTTCAGTAGAGGCAGAGTTGCTTGCTGGCATTCAGAACTCACTCTCTATTCTCCAAATAGTTTTGAAAAATAACAGGGTTCAGAAGGATGCCAAGGTGGGCTAAGTGGAGAAACGTGAATGTAGTGGGTAGGGTGCGTGAGAAAGTCTGTTACTAGAAATGGATTTACCCTGATCTTGCAAGCTGCTCTGCAAGGGGGGATTCCTGCCCTGCAGGAAATCAATGGGGTCTGTGGGATGGAAGGGACAACCCAGCTTTTGGCATATTTTCCATACTCTATGGACCCCTGGATTTGCAGTTTAGTACATCTACACAAACAGCCATCTATCTTATTCTCATCCTTCTAGAACCACATGAAGGCTGTCACTCCAGCTCATATGTTATTCAGAGTTAATTCAGTGTCTGCAATTTTAGTCACTATATATGGATAACTATAGGAAGCTGAGTGGGGCTCACTCCGCTACATACTGTACAAATGTTGTCAGACACAGTCTATTATGTCCAAGTATTGTGTCCACATTTTGCAATAGTTTTAAAAAAAGCAGGCAGTAGTTTCCTATTCTTTTGGGCTCACAGCATGTTGTCTGCTGCAAATCTCTATTCACGTTCTTACAGGATAACACAGTGGTGTCACATTCATCATTAAATGAATTAACCGTTAACCCTATATTTACACTCCTGCTATAAACAGAAGCTTAATTTGCTGCTGGAATAGACTTAGTTTGTGCATTGAGGATCGCTCCCTTGAGGAGCAACCACTCCTCTTGAACTTCCCTCTCCCTGTGGTCACGGTCCCTTAGGGCCTCACTGACAAGCCTCCTGAGCTTGTCAAAGTCGGCTTTCCTGAAGTCAAGGACTTGCGCGTTGCTGACCGACTTGCCAGCTTTTCGGCGGATGGTGAAGGTGATCAGCTCGTGGTCGCTGTCACCCAGCTTCCCATCGATCACTAGGTCGCCGACTAGGTCATCCCCAGTAGCCAGTACCAGGTCGAGCAGCGCTTTGCCTCTCGTTGGCCCATAGACTTCTTGAGTCAGGTAGCTGTGTGTTTCTTCTTTAAAATGTCCAGAAATGAATTTCACATTTGTGTGAAAATTCAACAGTCCACGTTTGGGCTACTTCAGCAGTCCAACTGTCACAACAGTTTAGTGTCCCCAGATACCGACTGTCTGGGCTTCAGAAGCTACTCCCTGAAACATCTGAGTGTTTTGTTTGTTGTTTCAGAGAGCAATGATGCAGTTTGAATGGCATGATGGAACTGTGAAAAATGTTCACGTGGACCCACCGATATTATACCACTATCAGGTGAGTTGTATTTACTTGGTCCCCTCCCCTCTGTCAAATTGCATGTCAGTCATCCTGAGCAAAGCCCAAGCAATACAGGGTTCACAAGGTGGTGCTGAGCATGGGGTGGGGAAAAGCGACCCCTCCCTGCCCTGTGTCCGGCGCACCGCACTGCAGCCACTCACAGCTCGCCTGGGGCTGACTGTGCCTGCTTCAGACAGCTCCCCCCTCTCCCTGCTGGTACAGTCCAGCCCGGCTCCACAGACCCCTGCCAGCCTGTGCCCCACTTTGGGCCCCACCAGTGCTGGCCCTGGAGCATTGGTCCCAAGACATTGGGACATTGGTCTCAAGATGGTGATCAAAGGGCGGGGCACCTGTCAAGGGGCAGGGCTACCCATGCAGCCCTCCACAGCCTGCCAAAACTGTGTAAGCGGCCCTCTGCCCGAAATCATTGCCCGCCCCTGATCTAGCTGGAGGGCAGACAAAGTGACTGACCTTCTGGCAGGAGAACACTTCAACAGTTCAAAGTGGGCCACCACAATGAGCACATCTGGATGATACCTGCACAGAAGGCAGAGCAGGGACACCAGAAGACATGACAGCAGTGCCAAACAAAGGCCAGCTGTGTAGCCATGGCCCATTGGCAGCTGGCCCAGAGATGCAGGTGGCTCTGCTACAGTGCCTGTACTACAGCCCAGGCAGCTGTGCAGTCCCTATCCAGGTCTGGCAGCCATGGGGCCACAGGCCCAAAGGCCAGATACTGTTGCAGGTAGCAGCAGGTTACAGCCAGGCAACAGCCCCCACTGCCAGATTGCTGCAATTAGTAGAGGGTGCAAAGCCCCTCTAGGTTAGGGCTACTTCAGCAGTCCAACTGTGACAAGAGGCTAGTGTCCCCAGATACCAATTGACCAGGCTTCAGAAACTCCTGAGGGCAAGTAGCCTTGAGCTGCTCGCCAAGGCAGCTTTTTATACTACTGGGACCAGCACAGGTGCTGGCCCCAGCCTCTAGCTCCCCCTGGTTGAAAATCAGAGAGGAGCTGGCCAGGGTCAGTTTGCCCTGCTCCAAAGTACATGTTCAAGCACTGTGCTGAGGCACAAATCTCCAGTACCAACTTGTGCCCTGCTACTTGAGCTGCTGCAGGCACATGTGCCTGCATGTGTGGACGCATCCTTAGAGTACATTGCATGTTTGCAGACCTTGTGTGCATTTATATTAAATGCTGTCTATTAAGTTTTGCTGTAAACATGGGGTGATACTGCTACGGATAAAGTTCTGACCTTTGCAAAAAAAAATGCTGTTTAGAAATCAGTTTTCTTCATGTATGTGCTGTCCACTATCTTGATAAAGGATAGATAAGAAGCATTCATTTGAGAGAAGTTTGATTATAACATGAGTACAGGCCCCTTTTTATTTTTACCATTTGTTTGTCTTTTTAAGTGGATTTCTTAACAGAAAATGCATGACTGCAGAGATACTGGAATCTTTATCTTAAGTGATCATTTGTGCTCCGTGTTAATACTTGGATTTTATTCACTCTAAGTTTTATAGTTGTTAATAAACTTTGGAAGTAATATTAATCTGAAATGTTAATATATTAATTTATATTAAAAATCACCGCTTATCAGTTGTTATGCATATTTTATTCACAGAAACAGCTTGCTAGAATGGTGAGAATATATGAGAAACGAATTGACTGGCTTTCAGTTGGCAGCAGAAGAATATGGGGAACTATTTGTGAAAGGAGGTATTGTTACTTTGGCAGTACTTTGGTATTAAATGGCAGATGGACAAAAATTGATCACTATGGGACAGTATTAAAAATACATGTTTGACAGGATTCCCCTTTTAAAACTGTTTTATAGACCTGTCAGCCAGTTTTAATTGGCTTGTGTCATGTTTATTTCTGTATAGCAGAATTATTCAGTACAGTCACAATACAATTTAAAAAAAAAGATAATTTATGCATTATATAGGGCCTTATCTAACTACCAAAGAATTGTAGCTTGTCTGTCATGTGGATCTGGGAGCAAACTTTTTGTACCATTTTGGAGTAACTCCATGTACATTCCTGGGGGGGTTGGTGTCACTGTAGTTGCCCCCATCTGCTTATTAGACATCCTTCAGACTGGCCAGTCACATCTTGGATAGCCCATGTTTGTACATAGGGGCAGTAGAGGCGTGGAGTTGTTGGGTTTTTGGGGGGAGGGGGGGAAACCACAAACCAAAACAGCCCTTCATGTATCCACATCCTGGAGTTGCTATAGCCTGGGAAACATACCATATTACCTGAAAGGGTATTGTTTCCATGTAAAAGTAAAATCTCAGCTTACATTTGTTTTTACTTTCTTTTGCTACCTGAAAGTTATTTATAGCTTTAATACATGAATAATTGATATTTGACTGGGTATTGAGGTGACTAAAAGATAAAATGGAGAGAGAGGAAGAATATTGTCTGAGATTAAGTTCTTTTTTCATTTCTTGTGTAGGGTTGTTATACTAGTCGATATGTCAGTAATAAATTCCTTGTATATCATCTACATCCAACATTCCTTGCGACTTTTGCTTGAGGAACAAATGTCAAACAAGGACTGCTTCAATATTATTGCGTAAGTAGCTGTTAAAAGTATATTTTTAAGCAATATGTGTAACATTGTGGATAAGAAGAATGCTGGTAGGTAACTAGAAAATGGACATAAAATATTGTATCTACTGTGGAGCATTAGTCTGATCTTATATGGTTATATTTTTTCAGTATTTAATTTATTAGTTTTTGGTTAAGTCATTCTAAGAATAACCTTTAAAAGCCATACATATTTTCCCTTTTCCTCATTGTGTATGGCTAGAGTGAGCAGTGGCCAAACTAGTAATTAGGGACCATCATTTACTCTGTTATATTTATGCCGCATAATTTAGTCCACTTTGTAGAATCCAAAATGACTGCTATGCCTACTGCAGTATTCAGAGCAGTTCCAAATTCAAATCTGGGCATCTTAGTCTGCTGCAGACTCCTTCTTGAAATGTTCTATGATTTGAAACAGAAATGGACATTTGAGTGATGCTTCTAGTTCCAGAAGTCAGGTTTTTTCAAGGAATGTATACATTTGCATGCAGTAAAGCAATATCTGAAAATGAATTGCTGTTTTATTTCTCTGGAAGCTTCGGAAGTGATATTACGGCTTGGAAACCAGAAATGGTTCCTTCAGTTCCAGATAACTTGCAAAGTGCCTGGAGGTATGATCAGATGATAATTTGTTAACATTTATGAATTAAGTGAAAATGCAGGTGTAGATGTATCTTAGGACCCAAAGCAATGAACAAATCTGCAGGTTTTAAAAGTTTATTATGCTATAAAACTAGCAGCTGTGTATACTGTTCTGTAGTTTGTCTGGTACTTCCACGAGAACAACATCAGAGGGATTAATGCTTAGTTTCATATATGTGCTATGTTAACAAGTAGAAATTTGTTATTTAAAAACTGCCACCCCTTCACATTTGACTTGAGGTCTGAGGGCATATCTGAATTTTTTCCCATATGCTACCACCAGTTCCAAAAGCTGTGCAAGCCCGAGAATGTTGTCAGTGATGCCTGTGAGCCTGTATGGGTGAAATCAGTTACAATTTAGCAAACAGTTCTGTTAATATGTGAGAGTAGACTCATAAGCTCATAAGTCTCGCATTCCAGCTTTCTCGCATAATGTGATTTACTAATAGTCCCACCGTAATGCTGCGCCCTAACCTTTATCATAGTTTATGGTAGCTGTAGTACAAAAATTAAGCTAGATCACTTGGGCCATTGTAGACAGGGTTCAAAAGCAGATACTTGAGTCCAGGGTATCACAATGAGGCTTTACTTGAGGCAGCTGGTTCAGGTTACTCTAATTGTTTTCCAGTAGTGGAGATTTTCCATTGCATTATTATTATTATCATCATCATCCATTTTGCATTGTGATAATAAGTAAAACTTTCTATGTAGATGGATATTGAGCCTACAGTGCAAAGGCAGTAGGAATTTTATGAGTGCTCTCAGAAGAGCAACAGAAGTAGACTTCAAAGATAAAGATGAACATGGATCTCAAGGCATTTATGTGCTTACCACCGGAGTTCCTGACCAGGAGATGGTAAGTGTCATTACAAAATTTGAAACACTGAATGCATTTTACAGGATTAATTTCAAGCTTGTTTCAGCTGCCTACAATAGTTTGGGGGTAGAATATTTCTATTACAGCTAAGCCTAGCATCAATGCCAGGATCTGAGCTTAGCTCTTGATGTTTAATTCACTGTTTAGGAAATGGTGACAGATGAATCTCAATCTTTGGGGGAGTGGTTATAGAATCTCTCTCAGAAGGTGTTAGCTTTCATTAGCTCCCTTTCCTCATGATAGTAGGATCACCCTTTTCAATTCCTACCACTTTATGGCAATTCCTCCTAGCCTACCCTTCTCTCACATGGGACCACCAGTTCCTTTTTAAGGGAGGGCGACAGTTCAGTCCCCCTTCAGTCAGTCACCACATCCTTTTCCAGATAGGAGGGTAATTAGGCAGTAAGAAAACATTTATGTTCAGGCTTGTAGCTAACATTAGGTTGTATTTACACAGACGTAAGATCTTGGGGGCAGTCTCACCTGAGCTGGGATCAGCTTAGCTCCAGTGCTTTCAGTGGAGCTGAGTCAGTTGAGGAATTGGTCCTGCAAGTCAGTGCCTGTGTCAGTGCTACCACAGAGTTGCGACTGTAGCATGTGTAGATCAACACAAGCCAACGTGATTATTTATTTAGGTAGCCAAGTTGAAACCTGTGCCACCACATTTTTACTGCTGCTTCTACCTCAGATACCCAAGTTTAATCCAGCTTGGGTAGGTCTCCCCGTCCTACAACTGCAACTTTTAATAGTAGGGTATACATAAGCCTCAGAACAATTAGAAATACCTTTGAAGTACTTGGCAGTTTTTCTTTTTGCTTTGCAGCATGCTGTGAGTGCTTATGTGGCTGAGGTCTGTGGTGGTTGTGATCTGCAGCTTCATGTCTGTCTATTCAATATAACAGGGGACTTGGACAGCAGCAGCATTATTCCGGCCCGCTATGCAAGTCCAAACGAAACTGCTAGCATTTTTAAAGAAATAGTATGTGCTGCTAATGGAAGGTTTCATTGGTTTGGAGAAACAGGTATTTTTTTAAAAACTTTCCTCTTGTTACATTTTCATCTATAAGAAGCCTGTAACCCCTGATTGCATGCTGTGGTTCCCAAATGCATGTAGTTTCCTTTTTACATTGTGATCCCATAACATACTGGCACTGGCATACACGAGGGCCTGTGCTGGTCGTGGCACTTAGGTGTACTATGGTATAAATATTTAACAATAATGCAGGGTTACTTCATTATTTTAGAGCTTAGTAAGAACTACATAATTACAAGAATTAACTTTTGATAGGCATTTGTAAAGAGAAACATTTAGTTTTAATTACTGATATAGTGGGACCCAGGTTGTGTTTAGCCCATGAAGAAGTACAAGTTTGACCCTGTCAGTGCCAGGAAGTGGTGGCCAGACCTGAGGGCCAACAAGGCATCAAGACTGCTGTATTTAGGTACAAACCAGTCAGACAGAGCAGTCAGAGTCCAGGGACAAGCCAGATCAGAAAACCGGGAAGTCAAGAGGTGAGTGAAGACTATGAGTGACCCAAGCCAGAAAACCAGTAGGTCAAAAAGAGGGTGAAGTCCACAAGTAAACTGAGTTGGGAAACCAGGTCAGAAAGCAAGCAGTTACCAGAGGTGTGGCAACCCTGTTGCCTGGATACTTCTTGTTCCATTCCCTTCTCTTACATAATGGAAGTGGAGGGTCAGGTGACAAGATCCAGTCACTGAGGCAGGGGCAGGCAGTTATTTCAGGTGGAGGGCCACTTACCCAGTTTTGGCAGGGACCAGTCTTGGGACCAGTGTCCCAATGTCTTGGGACCAATGTCCCAGGGCCAGCACCAGTGGGCCCAAAGCGGGACACAGGCTGGCAGGGGTCTGTGGAGCTGGGCTGGGCTGCACCAGCAGGGAGAGGGGGGAGCTGGCCCAGCTCCATAGAGCCCCTGCCAGCTGGGACCCCGCGCTCCTGCCACCCTGCTCTGGGCCCCGCTGGCGCTGACCCAAGGGCACCCGTGCAGGCCCTGTGCTCCCACTGGCTCCCCGCCCACTCACACCCAGTGCCCCTCAGCCCCATGATACAGGTGGGCAGTGCACAGCCCCGACCCCCTCCTTGCTGGCAGGGAAGAAGCTGGTGCTGAGTGCTGGGAAAAGCGGCCCCGGCCGGAGCTCCCTGCTGCAGCC
>NW_005842178.1:1573129-1587937 GCF_000455745.1 Alligator sinensis
CAGACCCAGGCACCCCCACGCGGGCTGTGAGCAGCTGCAGTGTGGGGCACCGGGCGTGGGCAGGGAAGGGCCCTTCCCCCTCCCCTCCCCCCCCTGCACTCCTTCTCTGCCCAGGGTCCCCCCTGCCCTTGCCCTTACCTGCGGTTCTGGTGCACAGCAGCCACATGCTCCCAGGCCAGAAGCCCCAGCTTGAGCTTCTGTCTGGGGGGCAGGGCTGAGCCTCCCTGCTGTTGTTGGAGCCTGCTGGGGTTCCCCTGGGTCCTACTGCTCTTGGTTCCTGTCATTTTTGACAGGAACCAAGGGCAGAGAAATATTAATTTTCTACATTTTTTAGGGGCCCCGCGGGCTAGATAGAATAGCCTCACGGGCCACATCTGGCCCACGGGCCGTATTTTGCCCACCTCTGCACTAAGGTATTAGGGAATGAATGGAGACTCAGGCATTGATGGAGACTTTAAGAAGGCCTCATCTAGCCTTTGGAAATAACAGTAGGGTGGCAGGTTGGGGTAGGTGATCATGCTAGTTAGGTTAAGGTCCTGGTTTCAAGGCTGCAGGCCTGACAGACACTTTCTCTCTGTTCTCTGGTTTATTTTTGGCATGGTCTACAAGTTCTACATTCTCTTTTAAAGAGAGCTATCTATTGACAAAATGTATTTGATTACCAGGCATTTATGAAAGTGATGATATCAGCATTATTATGTCTGAAATGGAAAAAGCAGTCAACTACTCCCAAAAGGTATGCTTTAAAAAACTACTATTTCAAATTTTCTTTAGAAAATAATTACCGTATTTGTTCAGCTGACAGTGTCCAGTAGCTAACTATACAATCAGAATCCTTTGTGAGATGGCTAAGGCATAATTTAAAATGATAGTTATAGTACAGTTACATTGGTGAGTTGGTCACTAATAAGAGGTGGAAGCCAAGTTTATAGCCTGACGTTTACTGATTTCACCAGATCACAAGGCACATGCTTATTCTGTTTCCTTCCCAGCTTCCTGTTACAGCAAAGTACAAGTCTCTGCTGGAAAGTCCAGCATATGAAATGTTGGCAGCAGGTCCTTTCTGGGGTTCTCTGTATTCTTCAGTTTTCCCTTTAATCAGTCCCATATATGTGTACTATCAACACTAACAAGCATCTTCTGATTTGCAGGCTTCAATTTTTTGTCTTTCTGGTACCCTTGAGAATCAGCTTAAACCAGTTCTTCAGTAATCCTGAAAGTGATCTTTAATTCTTACTAATTTTCAAAAGCTCACTGAAGCTAAAATGTGTGCCATTGTGAAATTGCAGTTTCCAAAAAGGGGGATCTTTTCTTTATCACTTTGTGGTCACTATATATACAGTTATATGATTGCAATATATAAATTACACAAAGTCAGTTAAGTCACTAATTAGTAAGTATAGCTAAGGCTACTGCCCGCACACTATACAGTTTTGCCTGCTTACTATTTGGCTGACAGCTCACCAGAGCTCCCTATGTGGCACTCAGGCCCAAATAATTGCCCACCCCTGCTATATAGCAATAGCAGCAATAGCTCTGGGCATAGTTTGGGCTAAAGGATCTTTATTAGTAGTGATGATCCAGGAAATGGACAGAGCTTTGTCCTGTAGTCGAGCAAAGAAGACACTGAACAGGGAATCAAGAGACTGGATTTCACTCTCAGCTCATTCATTATTCTGCTTTGTGACACTGGGCAAGTCGTTTTAGCATTCTTTTGCCTGTGTTTCCACTCCCTTTCTTGGTCTGTCTTGTCCATTTAGACTGTAAGCATTTGGTGGTAGAGTCTGTATCTTACTATGTGTTTGTTCAGCATTTGGCACTATGAGGCCTCTACGTGTTATACAAAAATGTAAAAATTAAATCTCAGAATCCAGATTAATGTTGCATGGCCAGGGGGACCACTAGGATATAGTAATTTGAAATCTGAGTTTTTAATATATGCATACATTAAGAAGATAGGTTTAGTTTGATATCTTTGTAGCTAAGGTGAATGCATCTAAGGCATTCCATTGCTAAAAGTCAGGTAGATTAGGGACCTATCGAATTTGGGGTAGCTGCCCCCCAATTTCATGGTCAAAGAGCAGCACCAGTCATCATTTTCACAGTGGAGCATGGTAGGCCTACTCCTCCCCCCCAGTTGGTCAAAGGGCCCCAGAAGTTCTGCCCCTCCCCAGGTCGAGACTTCCAGGGCCCCTCAACCAATCAGTCAGAGACATGGCGGGGCCCACCACACTTCTCCACAAAAATCTCCACCCCTCTCCCCCCGTGCTTCAGCATGCCAGGGCTTCCTACCATTTTCTGTTTGCAGCTCCCTTTTTTTTTTTTTTTTTTTTAACTGACTGGCTGTTTTTGTGCTTTTTCATGGTTCCTACACTTTTAAAACATATTTTCTGAGCATATTTGCTTCATCCTCTCTTTTCTACTCCTTTCTGTTTTTTTTGTTATAGACCCCCTAGGGGATGACTTCATCTATAGCTAGGCTTTGGATTGAGTTTTCTTTCAGATATAACCCCTTTCTAAGCATGACCCCTCATGTTAGGATTGGAATTCAAGGCACCATTCACTTACTAGTTGTCCACCATACTGATGTTTGTTCAGAAGAGACCAGCCTTCTCACAGTAGGTCCACCAGCAGCAATCCCACAATTCCTTTTCACCTACCTCCTCTGTAGTGTGCAAAAGCTAAGTTTTATATTTAACTGTTTGCTATTTCATAGATTCATAGATTCCAGGGTCGGAAGGGACCTCAGTGGGCCATATAGTCCGGCCCCCTGCCCCTGGCAGGCAAGAAAAGGGTCACCAAACCTGGGGTTATGTGAACCCAGCCAGATGCCTGTCCAGTCTCCTCTTGAAGACCCCCAAGGATGAGTCGAGCACCACCTCCCTTGGAAGCCCATTCCAGATCCTGGCAACCCTTACTGTGAAGAACTTTTTTCTGACGTCCAGTCTAACCCTTCTCTCCAGTAGCTTATGGCCATTGTTCCCTGTTGAGCCACCCTTTCCTCGAAATCTTTGCAGCATTTAGCAACTGCCACAACAAGCTTGACTTCCTAGCTTATTGTTAGTAAGATTGGCCATATTATGGTGAATGTGTAAAAGGAATATCCCAGGGAATACGTACCAGCTCCAGTTAAAAAAAATATACATATTTTATGCAGTTACATACAGGGTGCAATTACTTCCAGGCTCAGGACCAATGATTAGAGATAACTAGAATCTCGACTAGTTCCTAGAAAGACTGTTTTTCATGGTACAGAGGAGCCTGGAATTCATCTTGTGGTCAACTTCTGGAAATATGAAGTGCAACGTGGACAGCTTTGGGGAAGGAAAGCATCACAAGCTTTGGGCCCTTGCAGATGAACTCAAGTCAGAACCTAAATATTAGTGAAGACATCTCTACTTGTCCTTAATTAGCTTGAGTTAGTCCTCAGGGCAGTGATGTTATTCCTAATTGTTTGTGCAGTGCTTGGCATGGTGGGGTCCCACAGCAAGACCTGTAGGTGTTACTGTAATACAAGTACGTAACAAGTTGTCTGCATAAAATGTTGTTGATTTAAACTGCAAATGCCATATTAAACATAGCAATAATCAGAATTTTTATTCCAGTGCGCCTTATTGGTGGAATCCTTAAAGCAGTGTTCAGGAAGTAAGTTTCCTAATCAGTTTATCCCAGAAGAAGACTTAAAGATGCTCTTGAAAAAGGAGAAAAGCAGACCCCAGAAACTACCGTCTCCTAAAGCCACAGCTGTCACACTGGCTAGAATGGTTTGATTCTATTTATTATTCACAATTAAGTTTACATTTTTTAGTAATTGATCCCACACTGAGGGTTCAGCTGGGACGTAGATGGCTTTGCCTGCAGGTAGTACATGCTGAAGGGCAATCAGGAAGTCGGGTAGATGGAGATACAGGTTACCAGGGCATCAGGTTGGGGTCTGGATCAGCAGAGTGAAGAAAACATGGGACCAGGTCCCAGGAGAGCTGAGAGGGAGATCTGAGGTAAGAAGCTGCAAGATCTGAGGTAAGAAGGTGCAAGCTGAAATCAGAAACCAGGAAAATCCAAGCAAACAAAATTGTAACTCAAAGCAGGGCTCAGCTCAAAAAGTTTAAAAACTGCTGGCCGAGGATCAAGGTCAGATGTGGAAACTCAAGAGCTCAGTCCAACTGGGTCTCACTGACCAGAGGCCCTGACACGCTCAGATGCTGCTCTTGAGAAGAGAAAAGTTTGTTGGTCGAAAACTTCAGGCGTATCTCTTTAGCATAATATAGTACTCAGCACTTACATTGCACTTCACAGTCAAAATGCAGTGTAAATATTAACAGTGCCTAATTTATTAATTCACTCTTGTGAAATAGACAAGTATAGCGAAACCTGCATAGGGGCACAAGAAATCTTCCTAGTTATGCATATGTTTGTGTAGGCATGTATGTGTTTGTTTGTGTGATTTATATGCCACCCTTCACAACAAGGGCTCAGGACAGCTTACAGTAAGAAAACAGAATAAAAACAGGAGAGTACCAAGAAAACAAAACCAACTTAAAAGCAAACTAGAATATCAAAATAAAACAGAGTTCCCCTAATCAGTATTTAATCCTAGCTTTGTTTGGTAAATGCCTGCCCAGGTAGGAAGTTCTTACAGTGCTTCTGAAAGATGTCCAGGGTCCAGTTCTGACAAGCCTCAAGAGAGAGTTTCAGAGCTGGGAAGCAACTCCAGAAAACAATGGCCCACGTGTTTTTGCCAAGTGATTTTGTATAATGATGGTATTTGTAGGAGGTTGCTTTCAGCTGACTTCAAGGATTAAAAAACTTCACAGAGTATCTGTACTTTTAGAATACTAGAGACAACTGTGATGGAGAGAAAAATGCTGCCATAAGAGCTCTGACATGGCGTCCAACGAGTGCAAAGGCAGAAATTCCACCATGTATGTACAGAAGTTCATTGTTTTGTTTGTTAATTCTCTTACATTAGTTTAGAATGTCCATTTTTACCCATACACTTCTTAACCAGTTTAATAGAAACATTACAGTTCTTCTCAAACTAAGACTGTTTGTTTGTTTGTTTGTTTGTTTGTTTGTTTGTTTGTTTGTTTGTTTGTTTGTTTGTTTGTTTGTTTGTTTGTTTGTTATACAGCCCTTCCCAAAAATGCTTGGAGTGGCTTACAATAGAAGAGAAATGAGACTTGTAGAAAGAAAAGAAAATGTTAAAATAAGAACAAACTCCTCTTTCCTTCCAAAGAAAAAAATCCTATTCAGAAGGAAACCACCACTCCACTGCCCATGCACTGCCGTTCCTCCAGCCTTTGATTAAGTAGAGCTTTCCCCACCCTGCCCAACCTAACCTCTTTTTCAGCCCACAGTCAATTAGAAATAATTTCTCCTCACCCATTTACCTTAACATCCCTATCTACTCCCACTCCCTTGCCTTAAATGCATTAGAGTCTTCCCACACCCTTACTGTCCCTTGAAACCTGTAACCTCTTGTCTCAAAAGGGGGCTGTGGTTTTCTCCTAAACCATTAGTTGCCCACTTCCCTACAAGAAAGTACATTGCTCAGTTAAAACAAAAACCACCCCTTTCCACCAACTCTTAGCCCTCACTGATGGGCTATGCCAAAGGATACCTTTGAGTGTTATGTTCTGGGGGTGCCAGTACTCCCTTTTAAAGTTTCAGGCTGATTGGGCTTTTTCCTCACGAGCTTGGCTGGCCATGTGGTTTGCCAGGTCTGCCTCCCAGCCCTTCTGCTGCTCCACACTTAGCCCCCTGAAGCAAAAGGGGTAGTGTTAGCAGTTCCTGCCACCCTACAGGCTGCTTCAGTCCATGGGGAGTACCATTTTTTTTTTTTCCGCATGCAGCACATCCTAGAATATAATGCACACCTTGTTTTAGAAAGGCATAATGAAGAAAAAAGATTTTTCCAGAGTTATAGCTGCACAGAGCAGGGCAAGAGTCTAATCTTTAGCTAACACACCCTCCTTTTCCTGCTTAAGCTTTGAAATAAGAGAAAAAAGAGAGCAGAACCAGCTAGTAGACAGCAAAATTGCCCTGGGTTAACTTGATCAGTGGGCCACCAAAACCATTAGTGGACCATCCAAAATACTGGTCGTCGGGTTATTGTCTCTTATTTTCACTCATTGGCAGTCATTTTATGACATTTCTTCTATTTTTCTTTCATACTCTTACCCATTGAGGAAATTTTGCCTTCACACTTGTAGTCCACCTAGGTGAAGAGAGAGGCCTGTAGACATGGCCTTGAACGCTGAGAAAACTAGGAAATTTTGTGAAAAAAAAATGCTCTGATCTGATTTTATCAGAGAAAGCTGAGTATGTGGAAATGAGCACTGCAGACATAGGACAAGATTTCTTACTTGTTATGTAGTACCACAGACACCAGTAGAACTTACCTGGAGGCCTGTGCTTCATTTCTTAACCAAATCATGGCCACGAATCATGTATATACAACACGAGTAAGGACATTGGAATATGACCCTTAAAAAGATTATGCAAGAGGCAAGGAATTTTTTGGATGATACTGTCTAGGGCTGTGTGAAATTTTGGCAACCGTTTCATTTTGGGCTGTTTTGGCACCCAAAACACCAAATCCAAATCAAAACGGAAGGCTTTGAAACAGCTCCGAAACGTTTCGGAAATGTTTTGGAGAATTTCAGCATTTTGGAGCCAGGCTTGCAGGGAAACAAAAACTAAGAAGTGGGGGAAGGACTGCTCTGATATTGACATCTAGCTCCTGGTTCGATTCCCCAGCTCTGTGATCATGTCCCCTAGCTCTTTGATCATTTCCCCAGATCTTCCTGGGGAGCCCGGGCCCTTGATCTGTGTGTGAGGTTTCAGCAGGCTGCTGCTTCAGGCTGGGGTCAGCAGCATCCGCTTGGCACAGCCCACACTGAGCACCAGGAAGACTGCAGTGTTGCCGCTGGCCCTGGCCTGCAGCAGCAGCCTGCTGAAACCCAGCACACAGATCTGGGGGCCCACGCCCCCCAGGAAGAGCTGGGGGAATGATCAGAGAGCTAGGGAATTGAACCAGGGGCTGGGGAATCCCTGCTGCACAACCTGGCTTCTCAGGGAGCAGAGATCCATGCCAGGGTCTCCTCACCACCACTGCCCGCCCCACATCACCGGGGTAGCACGGAGTGAGCAGTGGCAGCAAGGAGACCCTGGTGCGGATCTCTGCCCCCTGTGGAGCCAGGGCTGCGCAGGGTGGGCAGTGGTGATTGAAGAGATTTCTTCTCCCTGAAGTGCCGAGTCACACGGCAGGGACCAGAAGGGCTGCTCGCCGTTCCCCCTCCCCTGGACGAGCCACCCACGGCCCCATCCTGGGGCCCTGCAGCCCGTCTCCAAGCCCTGCCTGGCTGGGTAGGGCTGTATGAAGCTTCCCTTGCAGCCCGTTCAAAACAGATTCGGAGGAGATTCGGACGAAACGAAATAGGCCGGTGATCCGAAACACCAAAACAAATCGCTGTCCTCTGAAACGGCTGAATCCAAAACTGAATCGTAACACACCCATTTCGCACAGCCCTAACATTATTCCAACCATAGATATATCGCCAAAGAAGAAATCTTTGCCTCACGTAATTCCTGGACCGTCATGGCTGCAACATCATTTTAACATGACATTAGAAAGATTAGTGAAACTTCATGTATATTTTAATCCAAAGACAATGCTAACATCTGGAGAAAAATATTTATTAAATTCTAGTTTTTATCTCCAAAAAATCGGTCTTAAAGCCTATACTTGTTATCACTTTGTTTTGTTAAGCAAATGAGACAAATGTAACTAATTTAAAAAATAAGTGCAATGTGTATTATGACTTAGCTTCCCCCACGTATAAGGCAGCCTCTAACCTCCAAACATATAAATCTCTTCAGACTACGTGCGATATTCCATCTGCTGTTAATTTGTAAATGTCTAAGCTTGTTGGTTCTCATTTGCGTATGGATAGTATAATGTAGTATAGTATATGGTATAATATAATAATGTGAACCATTCTTTTTAAGTGTTTTAATCTGTAATACAATATAAAAATATGAACTAAAGAGAAGGGTTGAGTAACATGGTGAAAGAGAACGATTGTACTATCTGAAACAAACATTTGCTCTTTATAATTTAGCTCAGCCATTAAAAGAATGGTCTCAAGCTGGTCAAAAGAAAAAGCATAAATCAAGGAAACAGCCAGAGATCTCTATCTCAGTATTTTATATTGACAAAGGAAAAAATGTGGGTAAGTGCTCTAAGGATGTAAAGCTAAAACTGTCAGCAGCTCTCAGTACAAACCATTGAGGGCACTGACAGACGTGGGAAAAAGAATGCACTTTACTGGAAGCAGCAGTGCAGTACTTCTACCCAGCTCCCCACAGTGTCTGTATAGATCGGATGCTTCAGTGAGGGTTTTGGGGCTTTTAACTGAAGCCAGTTCGATAGACTATTATTTTTGGACCTTTTAACTGAAGCCAGTTCGATAGACTATTAGATAAAAGTGCCAAAAAAGCCCCGCTAAAGTGCCCAATCTATACAGACTTTGGGAAAGCTGGGTGCAGCTAATACGCTGACTCTTCTGGGCATGTCCTGGACTCAGCATGGGAGCACACCAAGTTTAAAGTAAAACACCGTTTTTGGGGCTTTTCCATGTCTGCAGCCTTATCTATTAAGTCAATAAAGATGAGAAAACTTATCATTCTGGCTAGAATGGAATTTGGAGGGGAAATGAATGGAATATAGTTTTATCAAATGATGAACGAGTTTTTTTTCTTAGGCTTTTAGAATGACTTATTTAATCTTGGGCAAATCAATTTAACTTCACTCAACCTCGTTATACCCTCTGTAAACTGAATGGTATGACATTCACCCGCCCTTGTACAGTGCTTTGAGACGATCTGATCAAAAGCAAAGTGAGTAAAAAGTATTGCCTTGCTGTGGGCCCAAGCAGAGAAATTGGAATCTGAATGCTTCCCAGTGAATATCAGTTTGAAGGAGTTAAATTTCTTTTAAAGAAATTTAAACTGATCTGCTAAGGAGAGAGAAAGAGAGTGAAATTTATTCTCCACTTCAAGTCCAAGGCAAGGCTCCTGAACTTATAAACTACACTTTACCCAGAATATCTAATCTAAACTTATTTCTTTTCTTTTTAGGTGCAGTTTACAGAAAGTATCCCAAGACAAAGGCTGTGAGGAGATCTGTTCCTTTTGCTGCTTTGCCAAAGGAAGAGGAAATGTGTTCAAGCAAAGAGGTATCATGTTGTTTGCTAATTAATTACATCTATTAAACCACTAACAGAAATCGATATTAAAATTTCTGTGGTTATTTTTATACAATTTATAGTAATTTTAAGTGTAATTTGAATATTTGCTCTCATGTATAGTAAATAGTACATTCAAGAGATTTTTTTAAATTTTGTTTTGCTTTTTTGTTCTTAAAAGTGGTTGAGCAAGCATGGTCTGAAAAAGCTAAAGCTGGAGTTGCCCAGAATTATGTTTGGTCCTGAGTGTTTACACCAGAAGAAAATGGTGGAATCTTTGCACAAGAAAGTATCAGCAAAATACTGTACCATCTTCCCTAGTGTAGAAATCAAGGTACGTTTGCACAGCTATGACAAACCACCATATCTGAGGTACATATTTTAATGTAGCTTTGAATTATCTAACACTACACACAGTGGTACTAAACCAATGTTAAGCTCAGCCTCTTGGGGTACCTATACACATGCTCCAACATATTCAATTAAGCCAGTCTGCTGGAGCATTCTAATTAGAACTATTCAACGTGCTGCAACATCACGTATATTCAGCATCCCACATTTCAAAATGGTGGTGGGAGCGCTTTAACTAAAACTCGTTGAAGCACCCCCCACAGCCATTTGAAATATAGGATGCTGAAAACACATGATGTTGTGGCATTTTAATTAGAGTGGCTGTTTGAGAGCCACTCTAATTAAAATGCCACCTCCCTACACCCGAGCACAGGTATAGATACTCTTGGTTACTACTTTTGTCAGCAGTGAACCTTCTTACCACCTTTAAGCTGATGATAAGAAACTATCTTGGGGGCAAGGGTTATAATTTATTGTGAAAATATTCAGTATACCCATTTGTGCACTTAGGCAAAAACAGTCTGTTATCTCCTATACCCATACAACATGCAGGAAAAAAGTAAAGGGTCACATCTATCAAGCAGAAATAACAGTGAAGTTGATATAAATTGTGTGTGAATAGTAACTGATGGATTTGGCATATTGCTCATTTGGTTCTGGCTGTAAACAGTTCTGTACTGTTACTCAAAACATAGATTGGGCAGAAATATTGAGAAAGCCATAGCAGTGTAGTTCAAGATACTGATTGTTAGTTTATTGCCTAGCAAAACCACCACCATCAAAATCACAATACACAAATGTACCCACACAGATTCTATCATATTTTATTGCCACATGCACCCTCCTCAGGCCAGCACCAGATTTTCCAAATTTGGTCAAGCCACATATTCTACAACAACTGAAGTGGTACAGGAGTTCCTGTGTATCACTGTTCTAGCCATTTGCGTCTCTCTGCAGCAGTACTTCCACGGTTCCTAGAATTCTTGAGAAACCGCATGACTTTTTATAGGGTACTGTGAGACACCTACAGCTTCAACCTAAGGAACTGGAAGAGTATGTTGAACAACTGGAGAGGGTGCTACAGCGCTATGTACAAAGAATACAGTGGCTTCTTTCAGGTAGGCTATATGTCAAACCTATGCAAATGTATTTCAAAAATAAATAAAATCCATCTTTATGCCTTATATTTCCACTGGCACACATTTAAGTGACATCAAATGTTAGGTTCTTAAAAAAAATGCTAGTGTGCTTATTTTTCCATGCAGAAGATACAGCAGCTGTCCCATAGAGACTTAACTGGTTCAGAGAGACATGAGCTTTAGTAAGCAACAGCCTACTTCATCAGGTGCTATCAGTGAAATAAGCTGTTGCCTACAAAAGCTCATGTCTCTATATATCACCCAGCCCTACCTTGTGCCTAACATGGCTAGTCACCTCGACTTATTTTTCTGTGTTTCTTTACCTGCAGAATTTGCTGCAGAGCAAAATGCTAGTGCTTTTCTACTTTGCTGCAGAATTATGCTTCGAAGTCCCTAGTTTTCCCTTTTTTTTTTAATTACAATAGTAAGCTCATGGCTGTAAAAAAACAAACAACCAACCCCCCCCCCAAAAAGAAAACAACCTTGAAACATGAAGCAACTTGTCATGCAGTATTTTCTTCTGAAGTCTACAGACTGTTTGAAACAGTAACTTTGGGTGGCCACATTAAACTTGGTATGGTGTTAACACTGTCATGCAGAAGGTAGGGCAGAGGTGCACCCCAGAGACTAACTGAATCAGAAATGTATTTTGGGAGCCTACATCTCACTTCATCAGATGCTATGAAAGGATGTGCAAAGAGCAGGCTATTAAATAAAAGGAGTGATTTAAATATAAAAGACAGGAAAGGAGGGGTAAGAGGGGGGAGGAAGAAGAGAAGGTAGTGCTAAGAGAGGCAGACTGGTTGGAGAGAACAACAAAGCATAGGGACATAAAAGCTAATCTAGGTAATGGCATAAGAATTCGTAGTCCCTGTTTGGAGCACACTTAACACAATCAATCTGTAGATGATTACAATTTCAAGTTTGAATTTATTTTTTAAATCCCTTTGTTTAAATACAGATATTCTAAGGTCATCAGTGGAATGTCCAGTGAGGTTAAAGTGTTAAAAGTTACAGGTTAAGAGTCAACATTAATTATTTCTCTTCTAATCATTTTAATAGAAACATCTATTTAACCTCGTTATCCCAAAGTCCACATGGCCTGTTTTGCCACGAGTCCTTGCTGCCCTTCTTCAGCTGCCAAAACAACCTATTTTCCACCTTACAGTTCTATAGTGCTGCTGGCAATTTTCAAGAAAAAAATACCCATCTTATTGAAAATGCAGGGGAAATATTAATGTAAAATTGCTCATCTGTCATACCAGAGCCAGCAGAATCCACTAGTTCAGTCCAGCTTGATCAGTGGGTGAAGAATACCAGGTTAATGTCCTGGAAAAAGGAGTCCTTTATCAGTAAAATATGTAAGGTACTGGCTACAGACGTGGACATTTTCTTACCTCCACTGCTGGCAATGTGCTTCAGTCCCTACATGGAGGGCTCTTTGTATGAATGAAACGATGATTCATTGCCATGCTGATTAATTATTTGTCTTGTCTGTTGCTAACAGACTCCTATTGTGAAATAAACACCTTCTCTAAATAGCAAGATTGTGTTGAAATAATTTTTTATATAAGCCATTAAACCAATCAATTATTAGTATTCATTAGAGCTGGGTTTGAGCTAACAGAAGACTCTGTCTCATTTCTGATTCTTTATTCACCTAATCTCCTTACATATGAAGTATTTAAGTTTACAAAACTTCCATGTGCTGAAAGTTGTACTGACAAGCTCAGCTAAAATGGTATATGATATAATACATGGCCATGAGTTGATATTTACTAAACCTCACATTCTGGATTAGGAAGCCGGAGATTATTTGGCACCATTTTGGAGACAAAAGTCTGCATTTTGATTGATACGTCTGGTTCCATGGATCCTTATTTACAACAAGTCACTCAAGAGCTTACCTCTCTCATCTGGGAACAGCTAAGAAAGAATGATGCCAGGTATGAACAGCTGTGATTAGAACACTGCTGCGCTAGGCATTTTACAAACACACAGTGCTGGATGACACCTACCCTAAAATGCTTAGAAACAAAACCAAAAATAATATAAAGGCTATGAGGAAGGATATATAGTTTTTTTGTAACCATATACATGTAACATGTATAGTTTGTTTGTATCAGTTTTTTAGGTGATGGAAAATCAGACAGAAGTTTAGGCCCTTGGCAGACATTAATATAAACGCATGAGTAGCATCTGAGCAATTTTGTGCCTGATACCAAGAACAGTGCACCCTGCTGTGCCAGACCTACATGGCAGGACACATGATTTTTGCGATCAGGGATAAAATTCCTTGGATTGCAATTGCCCGGTCCTATATACTGACCCTGCAGGCCAGCAATGACGGTTCAGGCCAGCATGGGGGAGCTGGTTCCTTCACACCAGGCTGCACAGGCACACTTTTCAATGGGTTTCAGGACCCAGTACACCTTTCAGTGGGACCTGGGGTTGCCCCCGGGTATTGGGTAGGGGCAGTCTGGTCTGGGACTCAGGGCTGCCTCCTTCCCAGTGCTGATGATCAGCAGAGAGAAGCCCCAGGTTCTAGCTCAGGTGACTGTATCCCATCCCCACAAACAGCCCCATCCTTGTGTCTCATTCCCACAATCAGCTGATTGTCAGGATGGGACCCAGGGTAGCCCTGGATCTTGCCACATGTTCAAATTAAAGCATGAAACAAACCAGCCGCAAGGATGTTCTACATTAAACAACTTCAAACATTAAATGTGGAACATCTTTATGCCATCTCTATGGTTTTCTCTTTTGTGCCATAAATTGGCTGAATATACCATGTTACAATTTAGGGCACAGCAAACACATTTAACTGCACTATAAATGCAGCGTCAGCCACGGCCCTAGGTTTCTTATCCAAGAACATACAGTGAATCTCAGCAAAGGCATAAGACACATTTACATTACAGTAAGTAAGGAGCAGGCACAGAATAAATAGCCCTTCACCGGTGTAACTAATCTGAATCTGATGTAGAATTGCTGTTATAAAAATTAGGGGTAAAACTGTTGGTGCAAGTTACACTAGTATATGTGTCATATCCAAAGCAATCTGGGGCACCTGGGGTACAGGCTGTTACCTCCTTTCCCACTGTCTAGTGACCAAGTACTGCAATAAGAACTACTATTAATAGCTACTCTCAGATAGCAGCCCACCTGTTTGCCCCAGATTGCTGTAATGTGCATTGTTATAGAAAACTGATGTAAATTATATTGGTGTAAATGTATTGTCCAATCCCTTTGTATTAAGTTGAAAACTTGCACTGAATATTGTCCTTTTTAACAGAATGAAATCTGTCTTCTCAGATTTAACCTGCTGAGATTTGCAGAAAATACAGAGGCTTGGCAGGAGTGCCTTGTAGAGGCAACAGATGAAACTTGTCATGATGCTGTCCAGTGGGTGTCCAAATTTCAAGCTTATGGTAATACATGTATCCTTAAGGCCTTACAGGTTAGTTAATTGTGTACCAGATTGCATTAGTAAAAATCACTATGCTATATGATCAGTGGTACTCCCAGGGCATTATTTGGCCAAGTGTAATTTCTGAACAAAACTTCTATATCTATGTAAAATAGGACAAATCTAGGATTAAGTCACAATATTTGGATCTAGTCTTTACTCCAGAAGTGTTTGTGCCCATCATCAGTACTTGGTTTAATAGAAAAGTGAAATATTTCATGCTTTTGAATTAACTTAATTCCTTCCCATTCCGTTTGTATACATTCAGACAACATTGGTAAGTGGCAGGCAAGGTTCTTTGAGTAGATGTGATATCTTTTATTAGACCAACTGAATAGTTGGAAAAAAGTTCTCAGCAAGCTTTCAGGTGCAATTGCCCTTCTCCAGGCATAGGAAGTCTCTGCTATTCTGAGATTCCAAGGAATGAGAGAAGCTAAATTCAAAGTAGAAAAGAGACTGTCTGTGAAAAATGAAATAGCTGGAAATTACTATCACTGTAGAGCAGCATTCCCTCTAAGCTGTGCGGCGTGTGCAGCCACACAGGCGCACCTGGCAGTACAGCATGAGTGCTCCCTTACTCACCTGTGGCTTTTTTCCCCCC
>NW_005842178.1:1588099-1592834 GCF_000455745.1 Alligator sinensis
TTCCTGCTTTACCTTTTGTTTTCCTAATTTCTACCCCTTTACATTCTCACTGACATCCTACCACACTTTTAGCTTCTCTTTCCTTGGAGTCTCAGAACAGCAGAGACTCCTTATGTCTGAAGAAGGGCGATTGCCCCCGAAAGTTTGCTAAGAACTTTTTTCCAACTACTCAGTTGGTCTAATAAAAGATATCACATCTACCCAAAGAACCTTGCCTGCCTAGGTCCTTAGATGAACGAAGTTGCAACCAAAAACCTGTTGGCAGGAGGGTAACTTACCAGAGGCAGGAGGGTAACTTACCAGAAACTAATTCCTCCAAATGGAAGCCCATATATTCACAACTGTGAATATGCATGCAGGGTAAGGGCCAAGCGGGTTCTTCCAGAGAAGGTGCCATATTCTTGCTTCCCTGCAGACCCAAACAGTAGGACCTGAAGCCATAAAATGTGCCTCTGTCAGAGCCCCTTTAATACCTTTTTCCACACACATGCTTACTGTTTCCATTTGAAGACTTTAAGTAAGTGGGAAGCATGTATCAGTATAGACAATCCCTTGAACTGTACATTTTTGTTTCCTTTCTGGAATTATCATTGCAGTTCCCCACTTGTGAGAGATTATCTAGGACTGATGAATTAAAATTAGTGGATCAAAAAGGAGTCACCTAAAGACTACAGAATTTAGACCTTGTATTATATCCAGAAAACAAATCAGATAGTGACTTCTAACTGAAGGAGTGACTCCTAACTCCAAATAATTTTGTATTATCATGTCTAGCTTTCCGGTAACCCATGAATGCTGGAATGGTTCAAGTGGAAGGTGACATTGCTCCTCTCAAATTTGTATCTTTTAAGGAAAATTTGCACACTTCAACTTTTTTAATGTGGTCCCAATACAAAATTTTTTTGGTGTAGAAGAGCCCATGGGAATTGGAACAGCTGCCATGTTCAAATGGGCATGTTCTTTTGAACTCAGCATGACCTAGAAGCCCAGCTGAAGTCATCTACTCCCTAAAGCAGCCCAACAGACGTGCTTACGTAATCTAATTCAAGGAAGCAACCTCTGAGGATAGAGGCATAAATATAAGGAGCAAGAGGTGCCATTGCTGGTGACACCAAATGGCCTGAGGCCTCATTCACACAGCATGCTCTTCATGACCAGACACCTCCCACAAAAAGGGATCTCCACATATGGGGTGCCACCTCCAGGATTTGCCCCACTTCTTTCTAAGTGCATTATGGACTGAAGGTTATCTTTGCCCTGAATTTCTTGCCTTATGTAAGTGGTGCTCAACCTTTCAACCCCACAAGTGGGATGAGTGGCCTGGGGCCAATCCTGTGTGGGAGTCAGTTCCTGCACACCTGGATCAGGCCCTGTGCCACTCTGGCCCCCACCTGCCTGGATCAGGCCCCACATGCCCAGAACAGGCCCCATGCTGCTCCGTGCTGCCTCATCTCCACATGCTGAATCAGGCCCCAAGCTGCCCCAGACCTATATGCCTGGATTGGGCCCCATGCTGCCCCAGCCCTGCATACCCTGATTGGGCCCCATGCCAAAGCATGGCACCTGCTTGTGCTGCAGCCCTTCCTGATCTGGTTCCCACCATGCTTCTCTGAGAAACAGGCATGTGAGACAGTTCTACCTGCCATGCTGCCCTCTGTTTCAGGAGACACCCTGCAGGGCAAGGCCAGGAAGGGCTGCAGCATGAGCTGGCTCTCCTGCCTGCTTTAGATTTATCGAAGAACCCTAATGATGTAGGAGAGCAACCCTTCCCAGTCTGCCTGTGTATGCGATGCAGCAGCAGTGCCTGTACAGAGCAACAGTGATCTTAACCAGGGGTGCTGCCACATTCAAAAAAGTTGCTGCGTCTAAAAAGGTTGAGAACCACTGATCTAAACAAGAGTTAAGCTATACTTTCTCATGTAGTATTGACATTTTCCTGTACTTTAAATGCCATGCGACATAAGTATAGCTGCTATAAGTATAACATGATTTGAGCAGCATTTTTACTCTCAGTGGGCACATCTATGTGAGAAGTTTACTATGAAGTAGACTAATTAGCCCCACAGTAAACATCACTTGTCTACGCTGCACCCCGTATTAGGCTGGAGTAAACTAAATAACTCCACAACAGGGTAGTACTTGTAAATACAAGTAGTATCTGCTGGGGAGTTTTTTACTTCACAGCAGCACATGTGTAGATGCTGCTCTCGTTGCCTGGGGTACAAGGGTGCTTCAGTGTGGGGGCTTCCCTAGCCAGCCCCTCCGCAGCACATTGAGGAGGGGGAAGCAGCCCTGGGCTGGCAGGCTGACCCCCAGGGCCCTCTGCCAGCTGGGGCTGCTCTGACCCAGGTCTGCACGAGGCAGTCCCAGGCGCACATTCAGATGGCGTGCCCAGGAGCAATAAACTCCAGAGAAATAAGTTACAAAGTTTATTGCTTCAAATTAATTGCATGTGTAGATGCGCCCAGTTATGATGTTTTCAAAGTGTCTTAAATATCTTGGTGTTTTAAGTTCATTTCTTGCTTTTCAGAAAGCTTTCAGTTTTCAAGATGTAGAAGCACTGTATGTTCTGACTGATGGCAAACCAGATACCAGTTGCAGTCTCATTCTAAAAGAGATCGAAAAGCTTAGGAAGAAACAAACGATCAAAATCCACACAATTTCTTTTAACTGTGCAGACAGGTATGTTTAACTTTTGAGAAAAGTATAAAATTACTAATCAAGGTATAATTTAGTCCCATTTTCCTTTTTCTGAAATTCTCTAAATGTAGCATTCTTATTGTGGTGATTTGCAAGGCAAGATTCACCTTAATTTACAGATTCAGATAATTGGTTGTATATGTGAATAAAGCAAGTCTGATTTATACTACAAATTACCAACAGGACACAGATTTCATTTTTAATATCAATTTTCTGACGCTTGCTATAAGACTGAATCTATATCCTACCTTGTGTTGTTAGAAACTTTCCTTAATTGTAGGGACTTTTAGGTTCAGCTCTTTAATTTGAGTAAGTTGTGATAGTTCAGTGGAAGTATACCACATTTTCTCACATACCCTCAAATAAGACATGTACCTTGTTTCTGGAATGCACCCACTACATTGCTACATCTCCCCCATACCCTTGTTGTAGGATAACACTTGCCAAAAACTAGCGCCAGTTGGAGGGCAGCTGTATTTATGCTGGTCTGTGCTTCCCCCTGCTTCCTGGCTTGGATAGAGAAGCTGACAGCCGTCTTGTAGCATAGCGTCTTTGTACCTCTATGCCTCTATTTTGTGAAGTTTTGGTGAAGAAAATTAGTTTCCCTGCTCGAGAGGGATGATTTCTTGGGGGGGAAATGTGTATGGTATGTGAGTAAATATGGTAGTTTACATCTGAAGATGCTGCCAAGGGATACAGACTTGTGAAATAACTTATTTGTTGGCAGTTGTAAGTTATTTGGCAGACCTGTAATTCTTTTCAGTACATAAAAACAATGCTACTTTTCCTTCCAAGTCTGGATTCCAATCTTTATTTTAGCTCTGTTGTTATGTTGTTACCTAGTTATAGTTGTTATGTTGTTTTAGCTCTATTGTTATGTTGTTACCTTGAGCTGTAATCAAAAGAAACCAGCTGTTGGAGGCTGTGATGAATAATTATAATTATTTATCCCCTATAGCTGAAGAAGATTCTAGAAATGACATAGGTATTTATAATCATACTTGTCAAATTGCATGCCTGGAAATACATGGGTCCCTAAAATTTAAGCTCTACTGATGTTTCTCTAGTGACTATTATAGGTAACCAACTACTTTATTGTTAACAGGGGAGCTAATGAATTTCTGAAGAAACTAGCCTCGCACACAGGCGGTCGCTACCATCGTTGCATTGGAGATGTGGATGGGCAGTTAGCAGCACACCGGATGTTGACAGAAGGGTTTGATGATGAAGATGTATGTTCCACAATTTCTATTGTGTTGCTCCTTGCAATGTATGTTCTCTACCATCATTAAAATACCTCCTTTTAAAAAGGAGGTTATTTTAATCACTTGGAGGGGGAGCGCAGGGAATATATTTGGGATCCAAAGAAGAAAAAAATTAGTCTGGCTATTCCGCATCTCCTGGCTACACTGGTGAGGTGAATGAAACCAGGAAAGGAACATAAAGTTGTAACAAAATGTGGAAATGGGTTTTGGACCTGAGATCTGGATCTGAGTAGACCTCAGGTTTACCAGGTATAGTTATTCTCTGCCACCACCATCTATTTGTTTCGTCTGTTTTATGCCCCTTTACTGTCAGGTGCCTGGGGCAGAGATTATCATTACAGTATACATGCGCAGTACTTGGCCCACTGGGCCCCGGTTTGATTTGCAGCCTATATGTACTACTGCAAAAGAAAAGAGCCATCTCAAGCAGAATTTACAGATGAATGTGTTCTCTCTCTGCATAAACACGGGATCTCATCTGTCTGCAATAACCATGGGGAAGTTCAGCTTTTTGATCCAATTATTTATTTTCTGTCTAAAATAGTAAGCAATAGCTGCAGAATAAAGTTACAATATTTTAATTTGTTTTTTAGGATCCAGTATTTCCTTTCTTTGAAGGAGATGATTTAAAGAAACTTGCTCAAGAAGTAGCAAAAGCCAGAAGTTTTTTAATACAGGCAAAATCCTTTAGGTGCGTGAGTATCAAGGATCTTTTGATAAACAGTGTTTGTCTTTCATAAAAACAGCCACAAAAAGGGTTGTTAGAAATA
>NW_005842178.1:1592844-1632484 GCF_000455745.1 Alligator sinensis
ATCCTGTTATAGGTAGAGAAGGGACATCCCTACAGGCTGCTTCCATTAAGCCAGGACTGTCCAAAGGCAACCCACAAGTCACATCCTGCCCCTTAACAATTAACCTCAGCCTCTGGGGCTCCAGGTTCAGGCACCACTACCCCTACTGCTTACCTGCTGCTGCCCCCCAGGTCTCCAGACTCTTCCTCCCTCCTTCTTTCTCTCCTTCTTACTCTGCCTGAGTTTATCTTGTGAATTATGTTTGCAAAACTAAAAGTTAATGCATGGCACTCCATAGATGCATTTACATGAGACATTTACTGCACAGTTGAGTAATTAACTGTGCAGTAAATTAGGGTGCACAAAACTAATAAACTCCGCAGCAGGATAGTACTTGTACTTGTACTGTGCAGCAGTACATGTGTAGATGCTGACCAGCTGGCTGGGGTGTGAGGGTGCTTCAGTGCTAGGGCTGCCTGCCATGCAGCCCCTCTGCAGCACATTGAGCTCAGCTTGAGTAGTCCCTGGCTGGCATGCTGACCCCCGGTGCCCCCTGACAGCCAGGGCTGTTCCAGCTGGGAGCCATGTACCATACATGAGTAAACTCTGGAGCTAATTCTCCAGTTATATGCTGCTGGGTGCATGTTCAAATGGGGTGCACCCAGGAGCAAAAAAAACTCTGGAGCAATAAGTTCCAGAGTTGATTCATGGGCACTAATTGCATGTGTAGACCCTCCACATGGCACCTTGAAAGGATCTCAAGGCACCGCAGGGTACTGTGGCACCCTCATTCAGAATCATTGTTCAATGATCTGTAGGCAACATGATCTTTCACAATGTTATTACACAAAGCCTTGTACTACTCTAAGAAATACTCAGTTCTTTACATTCAAGTCTAGTGCAAACCAATTAAAAATAAGGAAAATTGAACTGCACTAATCCTTATCCGTCTATGATGTTATCCTTCCCAATAGCCAATCTGTAATCAGGTGCTGACAAACATGCATGGTAAAGACTTTAAGATGTGTAGCAGGACCAGCACTGATGTCACACAAGGACATGGTTATCTGAGAGAAAATTTTAGCTAACTGTGTTCCTTCCTTTCAGAAAAGCTGCTTTAACAATTTTATGCTCTCTCTTTTTCTATCCAATAGATTGCTATTAGAAAAATGGAAATTAGATCAAAAGGACAAGTCCCTTTAAGAAAAAGTACTGAGGTAAGCAGTCAGTAAATATTAGGCATTGATTGTAATGTGGTATTTCAAGTAAGATTGCAATATTTTCCAACTTTAGAAAGACTCATTGCTTAATGCAGATATTAATTGCAGCTGCTGTAGTGTTTCACTCAGCTAACTTAATAGCAGCAGACAATAAACATAATTAGGAAATAGAGATGTAACAATGTGGCCAGGCACCAGGGGCAGCTGCCATACAGAAGCAGCAGTGACTTCTCATTGCCACTGTGCGGCTGGTGCAGTTGTGTTGCTGCTGTGGCACCTGTTTTTTTCCACCATCCCCCACCCTCCAAGTTGGTGCCTAGGGTGCCCTCACTTGCCCTCCTGCCTCCAGTCGCTATGTTTACCAAGGCCAAGAGCCCCAGATTCTGTATCAAGTCATTCCTCCTGTGCCTCCCAAATTCTGGTGGCTTGTCAGTAGCGTGGCAGGTCAGAGAGGTCTGATCTGGCCCACAGGTTATATGTTTGACACCCCTCATCTAAGTCTAGAACAGGGGTCAGCAACCTCTGGCACACATGCTGAGAGTGGCATGCAAGGACATTTTGCTCGGCACACCACGGCCAACCCCAGCTCCGTGTAGCTGCTGCCTGCTTGCAGTGTCCCAGCTGCCTGCTGGGAGCAGCTTGGGATCCCAGCTGGTAGCAGCTCCCCAGAGCTGGGCTGGCTGCAGCCAGGAGGCTCCAAAACAGCTGCACCAGGCTCTGGCATCAGGACCACACTGACGTGTGCAGGCGCACCTCGGAGTGGGCGGTGGGGGAGAGGCCTGAGGCAGCACAGCCCCGGTCTCTCGCCTACTCCTGGCGTGGAGGTGATGAGCCCGGCGCAGCTATTTAGCCAACCTGGGCTATGGGCAGCTGAAGGAAGCAGCGGGCTGGCTACAAATAGTTGCGCCAGGCTCATCACCTCTGTGCTAGGAGCAGGGGAGAGACTGGGGCTGCACTGCCTCAGCCTCCGCCCCCACCTCCCACTCCAAGGCTCACCAGTATGGAGCTGATGCCAGAGCCTGGCACAGCTGTTTGGAGCCTCCCAGCTGTAGTTGACCCCAGATCTGGGGAGCTGCTGCCAGTCGGGATCCCAGGCTGCTCCCAGCAGGCAGCTGGGCTGGGGGGCAAGGGGCAGCAGGGCTTGGGGGGGGGCAGGGGGACAAGCAGGGCATCCTGCCATGTACCCCTTGCCCTCATTTTGTTTTTCTGGCATGCCGGCACTCCGGCACCTTCCAAGGTAGGCATTGTGGTGTTTTTCAGCACTCCGGCCAAAAAACGTTGCCTACCCCTGGTCTAGAAGATCTCTTGGGCTAGCATGCTTAAGACACGCCAGCTAACGGCACACGAAGGAGTCACATGGACTGAACTAGCATTCAGTTTCCCAGTCTCACTGAACTAACCAGACTAGTTTTAGATGAGCAAACCACAAAGCTTGAATATAAAAAGAGCAAAGAACTTGGGGGAGTCAGAGAGGTAGGTAGTAAGTTACAAAGGCAGTTACTGAGAAGCTGTTTTGGGGAAAGAGAGATGCCAGTCAAAATGTCTGCAGAAATTAGGCCTGTCTAGTCTTTCATTAGAGAATGCTAAGTTTTCAGTATACGACGATGTGTGTAGACTGGTTTGGTATTTTCTCTCTTATGCTTTGTTCCTGTTGGTGAACTTAAACCCTAGGCTTCTTTAAGAAGGTTGTTTGGTCCCTATATTAACCTCTGGTTACACACTCCCAAAGGGAAGAACTGCAGATGCCATACACAGTTGGATCTGCTGTGTGAAAACTTTAGCTCAAGGGCCAATCTAAAAATGGGAAATTGCACCCCATAAGGCCTTATTAGGAAGAGCGCTCTCAGAGAGACAAAAGAGGAGAGAGCGTTAGCTGTGTAACTGTAACAGGGGCCCCAGTGTCAACCTACAGGTACAGAGGAACAAAAGGTAACAATTAACTCAGCCTCTGCTTCTTGGAGAATACATTGTATAGCTCCTAATGCACAGGACGTGCTCCTGTTTGTGCACCTTATAAGGTGAGCAGCATGAGTCTTTTTGGGGAAGGAGGCATACAAATCCAAATAATTAAATAGACCATTTAAATGAAACCTAGTAGCCATTTTCTATCCCTTTAAAACTAAATGAGAGAAAGTTCTGACATTCAATTTGACAATAAATTGTTAATATAATTAAGCTGCCATAATAAAATACTTCAGTTAGGAAATTCTAAGAGTGTAATCACATGATTATATGCTGTTTTTCAAATATAATTGTGGCTAAGAAATTCTCTGGAGTGTCTGCAGTGACTATGTTTATGTGATTGACACTGGAAACTGAGTAACAAAAATAAAAGGGACTGAGAGGGTTGATAAGGATAGCATTACCATGCTCCTTCTCAGTAGTTGCCTGAGAGTGGCAACTCTTTGACTGGTAGGGGTTTGCCCTCAACCATTCCACAAGATTTGGGCTTGTTAGATGGCTTGTACTGTTGACTTATTTTCCTAGTAGGCTCTGCAAACCCCAGGCAATTAATCCAGTGCAGAACACTCATGGCATGTCCCCATGAGTGGGAACATGCATTTCCCTGGGGACAAGCAGCTGTGGCACACCTTGTGCTGTTGCTACTTGTCCCCAGGGAACGCCTGTGCCACATGAGCTCTGGTGCATGACATATTGCCCCAGGTGGAGTAAGAGAGGCTGGGACCAGCAACTATGCTGGCCCCAGCAGCCTTACCAGGGGTCCTGGGGGCCTCCAGGAGCTGCAGCCACGCAAGCCTGCAGCAGGCAGCCTGGCCAGCAGCTGGAGTGTGGCTTCAGCCGGCCAGGCTCTGGTTTCAGGCCACATGCACTGCTGCCATGTGAGCTGCTCCACTTTCTTTAGGCATGGTTTATTTGACCCCGGGATCTTCCAGGGTCAAAAACACCCCTTGCGCTGCAAAGTAGCAGCATGGGGAATGCTTGCATGCACAACATGTGTAGTGTGTGGCCCTGCAGATGGGTCTGCAGCACCACATACTGCACGTCTGCTCTCACCTGTACGTGCCCTCAGAGTTGAAACTTCAGAGGAAGGTAACTGTAACATTGGATAACAAAGGTCTTGGAGCATTAAGTGAATTTGAATTGTCAATAGTTACAAGGGGACACAGCTCTGTTTCTGATGTTTCAGAAAAATTCTCCTGTGCTGTATTTGCAGTAATGAGACATGCTTCAGCTAATTGGCATTGTATGGGAAACCTGTCATTTTTTTTTTTTTAACATTTGTTTTAATAGTTTTCAGTTGCTGCTGGTAAAGGAAACAACCAAAAATCTTCCTAACATTTTTGTATAATCATGTCAAGAAGCAAGCGTTGTACAGAAAACAAACCCTGATTGTTTGAACAATCTAGTTGAAAACAAACCTTAATTCCTCCCCTGATGCCAGCACAAACAGGAAAAATAGAGATGTCAGAAATCATCAGACACAGACAAGCAATATTCGATAAAGTCCAGCTGAATTCACTAGAGGTCTCTTCGGTTCATATTAAATGCATTTTACTTTAGTGGTGTCTTTGTCTAAGCTCCTAAGGCAGCAATAAGAGATTGCATATGTGCTCACATGAGCCTTGTTAGGCAAACTAATTCAAATAAACTGCCAGAGACATGCATGTTTTTCCAACCAATTCATAAAATATGCATTTCTTGCAAGCAAGCCTGGGCACTCTGGATGAAATCCTGACCCTGCTGAAGTTCATGAAAATTAGCCATTGCTTTAGATGCATTAGGATTTTATCCCAGATTAAAAGAATTAATACTTGGCAGAAATAAACCTGAACTAAAAAGTTAAAATGGTGATCTGAAAAAACCCTGGTGTGTTTAAGCCATCTCTAATGTCAACTTCATGTTCATGCTAACAGGAATTATGGAGCAGAGCCATCACTTTTACTAAGTGACAACTAGTAGAAATCAGTGGGTTTGTTTGTTAGAGATGCCCTTTTTTCCCCTCCACTTTTTTTCTTTCTCTCAATAAAATGTATTTGAAATCTTAAGTTATTTTTTTGTTGTGTGAATTATTTGCAATGCTGTCCATATAGCAAATAACTTCAGGTGTAATACATGCTCACACACGCAAGTCTGTGGATTTTTATCTGGATTAACTGGTTTAATTTTTGCTTGTTTTTTGCAATAGAAAAGACCTAAACAAGCTTCCTACTGGCAGAACAGAATAAATGTCTCCAATTAGTCCATATGTGCTGCTTGGGCCCCTGCCTATTTCTTTGCATATCTAACCCATATGGCTATACAGCTGTTCTTCCAAACCTGTGACCCATATATTAAACTCATACAGAGTTGTTCTCCTGCATCTGTGTGCAATCTAGAATAACAGCTGTGAGAGGTGCATGTTCTCTCTTTAAGTCAGTGGCGTGTCAGTTTGTTCACAGACATCAATATTGTTTTCTATTCCACTGCTTGTTACTTTAGCAAAAATATTTGGTTTATTCCTCATTATTGGATGTGTTTGCTGCCATCAAGCAGTAAAATAGCTGGTTGCTGTTAGGAGCAGTTGGGGACTGAATGTGCAGCTCTGTACCCATCTGATCAATATCATCACTTCCAGCCTTGTCTCCAGTGGAGAAGGAAGAAGATGATTCACCTGCTTCCGTGCCAGGTTTCAGGTGGCTCCTGACATCCAACCCAAGCAGCCTCCTTACCTAGCCTTCCAGGAACAAGAAACATCAACTGTCCTCAGCATAACTGGCACAAAATTCAGTCTTTGAGATTCAAGTAGGCATTTTTAATATTAAGTTTTGGGGCTGACCCAAGAGGAGATCCAGAGGGGGTGCAGTGGTGTGACTGCATTCACCTTTTGGATTGGATCACACCCTGAGAGGCGGAGCGTCAGACAGAGCCATGGGCAGCTTGTCTGGGGGGCATAGGACAAGGTGGGGAGGAGGGGCAGCTCCCTGATGCTGCAAACACTCCCGGAGGAAGTAGGGGGGCATGTGCCCTCCCCCAGATTTGTGTGTGGGGTGAGGGCAAGCTGTCAGCCTATTCCCAGCAGGGTGGCTGGGCCAGGGCTGCACTCGGGATGGTTGGGGCAGGCTCAGCTGTGCAGGGCAGGGGGCAGTGGCAGCACTGGAACAGGTAGCTATGGGGGGACTAGGAGGAATTTTGGGGTGGCTGTAGTCCCCCAACCTCCCCCCCCAGTGTTGCTCATGCTTGGGGCACTGCACTCTATGGCAGCTGAGCCCACCCACCCCCACCCACCTTGAGCACAGCCCTGGCTCAGCCCCCCCTGCTGGGAAGAGGCTGGGGCAGCCCCTGGCCCCAAGCCTACAGCAGGCAGCCTGCCCCTGCCCTGTGCACAACCTGGGGGGGGGGCAAATGCCCCCCATGCCTCCCGAGGGGTGTGCAAAGTAGTGGGGAGCCATCCCCCCCCCTCACCTCCCTGCACCTCCTGGATGAGCCACCTGGGGCTCTGTCCCATGCCCTGCCCCGGGGCCACATTCACTGCCCTGGCTGGGCAGCACCTGCCCCACTCCCTCCCTCACCATGGGGGCCTCAATCTGCACCTCCATGCCCCTTCTCTCCCCCAAAAGACTTACTGGCAGGATGCTACTCTCTACGCTGCCTTGCTTCTTTCCTGTAAATTGGCTATTGGATTGGTATCAGCCAATATGGCTGGTTAATATTTGGCAATTGGTATCAGCCAAGAAAATCTTTATTGGTGCACCCCTAATTCTTAGCTAGAATAGTAAAATATTAAAGGGGTAAGTTTATCAAAGAAAAGGATTAAGAAGCCAGTAACTAGATACTGCTTAGTTACATCCATGCAGTCCACCTGAAAACTTTACAGTTTAATCCACTGTTTTCTGTTTGTTCCAGAGCAGTGCTACATTTTGAAATTATCTTCCAGGCATGATTTTCTAGAAATCATAGATCAATTTGGGCTGGAGGGATCGCACCTGCCTAAACTATCTAAGACATGCCTTTGTCCAACCTGCACTTAAACTTTCAGTGGAGATTCCACCCTCCTTTCTCTCAGTAATCTGATCTAGTGCTTCATCATCCTCTTAGTTAGAAAGTTATTTATAATATCTAGCCTAAACTTCCCTTGTAGCAATTTTAAGATCATTACCTATTTTCCTTTCCCCTGTGAATGCAGAACAGTTGATCATCATCCTCTTTATCAGTGTGTTTGTGGTTAAAACAAAGGCCCAGTTAAGCAAGTCTGTACCAGAGGGAGTTATGATGAGTAAGTGTGCTTTGCCAAATAAAATAAAACCCCTTTAGTGTTAGGATAATTAATTCAGTTGCATTAACTACAGTGCTAATTGCAGCACAGAGGACTCAGACTTGCAAAACTTTACTGTGCATTGATTCAATGACACTAGCTGCAGGAATAATTTTATGCTTCACACGAGGCTTATTCCAGGATCACATACTGTGTAGGTAACTAATAAATGACTGATGTGCATCTATTTCTGTGTGTGCTGCTTATGCTGCCATGTTTAAAAACAAAAACAAAAGCTGCGTAGATATTTTAAGTAGCAAACTATGAAGTATCCTATTGCTAACCTGTTTTTCCTCTGACTCTACCAGAACAGTCAGGCATATTTCATAAATGATGGTGAGAATGATGATAGCCCCATTCATATGTGCTCTACACTGTTTAGTGTAGAGCACACTGTGTGTGTAATGTGTGTGTATAACTATTCTAGAATGACTCAAGTGGGAGAAGTCAACACGGGGGAATTATAAAGGAACAGTTCCAGCTCAGTGTTAAAAATTGAATTAAAGTACACTTTAAATCTGAAGCAGAAACCACAATTTTAAAATGCTGGACTTGGGTACTATTTTGCTAAAATCTAATCATGCTTGTCCTTCCACAGACCAAATTCGAATTGATATCAATGTATTAAGACAGCAGACTGCTTCCAAAGGGTAGAATGTGTTTTTTCCCAGGTAACTGGTTTCAGAATGGCATTATCTCATGCCGCTTATATCAGCGAGGGTAGGGGAACGTGCACTGTCTTTCCCCAGCAGAAGAATGAAGCATATATAGCAAGATGAACTGGAAGTAAACCTGTATGTAGACATTTCGTATATTTCATAGACATCAGGGCTAGAAGGGACCTTGGAAGATCATCGAGTCCAGCCCCCCGCCCCAGGGGCAGGAAGTCTGATGGGGTCCTAGAATCCCAGCAAGATAAGCATACAAATTTCTCCTAAAGGCGTTCAATGTGGGTATTTGAACCACCTCTGATGGCAGGCTATTCCAGACCTTGGGGGCTCGGGCAGTAAAGAAATTCTTCCTTATGTCCAGCCTGAAGTGGTCTTGCTGGAGTTTATAACTGTTCAACTTGTCATCCCTTGGGGCGCTCTGGTGAACAATCGTTCCCCCAGATCCTGGTGGTCACCCCTGATAAACTTATTGGTGGCCATCAGATCACCCCTGAGCCTGCACTTTTCCAGGCTAAAGAGCCCCATGGCTCTCAGCCTCTCATCGTAAGGCCTGTTTTCCTGACCTCTGATTGTGCGCGTGGCTCTTCTCTGGACTCTCTCAAGCTTCTCCACATCCTTTTTGAATTGGGAAGCCCAAAACTGGATGCAGTACTCCAGCTGCGGCCTCACTAAGGCCTGGTACAATGGGAGAATGACGTCCCAGGATTTACTTGAGAAGTATCTATGGATGCAAGCTAGTGTTTTGCTCGCTTTACTAGCTGCAGCATCACATTGAAGCCTCATGTTCATCTTGTGGTTAATCATGACCCCCAAGTCCTTTTCATTCATAGTGCTAGTCAGCATAGCACTGCCGAGCCTATAAGCTGCAGGTTTTTCCTCCCAAGGTGGAGAACCTTGCATTTTTCAGTGTTAAACACCATCAGGTTCTCATCTGCCCATTTTATGAGCCTGTCAAGGTCAGCCTGGATCGCCCTCCTGTCCTCAGGTGTGGATGCTTTACCCCAGAGTTTGGTATCATTGGCGAACTTGACCAGTCTGCTTCTGACTCCAATGTCCACATCATTAATGAAGATGTTGAACAATACAGGTCCAAGGACAGAGCCTTGGGGGACCCCACTGGTCACAGGGCAACACGATGATTGACTTCCATCAACCACCACGCCCTAGGTCCGACCACGGAGCCAATTCCCCAGCCAGCGGATCATGGTGGACCCGAGGCCGCAGTTGGCCAGTTTTGCCAAGAGATGGTCATGGGATACCAGATCGAAGGCTTTTTTGAAGTCAAGATATATGACATCAATCTCCTTTCCCTTGTCCAAGTAATAGGTCATCTGGTCATAGAAGGAAATTAGATTGGTCAAGCAAGATCTACCAGCAACAAACCCATGCTGGGTATCCCTCAGGATATTGCTGTTAGCTTGTCTGTTAAGGATGGCCTCCTTGATAATCTTTTCCAAGACCTTCCCCAGGATAGATGTCAGGCTGATAGGCTTGTAGTTTGCCGGATCCGCTTTCCTCCCTTTCTTGAAGATAGGCACCACATTGGCCTTCTTCCAATCTTCGGGCACTTCACCAGAGCACCAGGAGTGCAACAAGATCATATAAAAAAAAATTATTGTAAGCATATTCCCCAGTTAAGCAGATTTTATTGAGCCTTGTTCCTTTTTAAAATCCTTTTCACAATTTAAAAAACTAAAATACTGCTTACCATGCATGCTACCAGTTCCCAGTGCCACGGACTATGCAGCAGGTAAAACTATTGCTTTACATTGTTTTTTCCATTTTTATTTTATATAGTCAACAGAAATCTGTCATGTAATGTGAAATACAAGGTATTATGTTGAACTTGCCCAATGCCAATTTTAATTGTTCAATAGCTTTGCATCAACAGAATGTGTAACTTCTGTAAGTGTAAGTGTCTTTGGGTAGGACATCTCTGAGGCACTAAAATACTTTAATTCACTGTTTCCTCAATCCTGCACCTTGTCCCCTCAAATATCCTTGTTAGGAAGTGTTTTGAGTAGAGGATGTCAGGCGAGAATGCCATCACCAGCTTGTTCTTACTATACTGAAATTATTGCAGTACTCAACACGTCCTAACTAGTAATGCAAGAGAAGTTATTTCACAATGGGATTGTTGTTTAATACATATAAATAATTACAAAACACAATAGCAGCATCATACTAGCACTTTTTATTGTTATTTGAAACAGTAACTTTGTATTGCACAGCCACAGTATTGGAATATCTTCACTTGGCTCTGGAACCATTCTGTGTGTTTTAACTTTTTTAACCACAAAGCAGGTAAGGAGAGAACTTTGAACATATAATAATAATGGCAGGGATGGCGGCCTTCTGTTAATAATAATGGCGGGAATGCTGCCATTCTGTTTGAGGATGGGATAATAAATACCCTCTGGCATTGCCCCTGCCTAGACATTTACCCTCTTGCTGTGTTTGTGCTTTTGGACTTTCTGAGTCTGAGCAGAGTGGGTCCTAGTCCCTGGCTCCACTTCTGAATCTCTTGATTCCCTCTTCGGGTGCAAATTCCACATTCCCTCTTCTGAGAGCTGAGGCCCTCTCTCCTATAGCCTACCCCCAATATCAAACACCTCCTCCCCCATGCCTGAGCTTATTTTAAGAACCCCCTTTATGAGACCTCCAGCTTTGTGAGCATCTTGATTAAACATTTCACTCCCCAATGACGCAAGACATGTAAGTAGCACATCAGAAGTCTTGCAAGGCTCTAACTCTTTACTTTAGAAAGCACAAGAAATGTACAGATCCTGACAAAACAAGAAGATGCCTACACACACTTTCCTGCCTTACATTTCTTGCCATGCTTGCCAATTTTTGTCCTTAGGTCAGAGTTTTCTAAAGGATCCAAGACTCTTTCTCGCCTCTTTTTTTTCCTGAACATGGTTTCTCCCCCAGAAGAGTTGATGTTCCATGGGATCTTTTCATTCCTGCAGCCAGCTTTCTGCTTTTAGTCTCATCAGTTCTCCATCTTTACCTCAGATAGTCCATTACAGTTCTTTTTTAGAACCTCTAGCCTTCTTCCTCAAGTGCTCCTGTAATCAGCCTTGTTAGGTGTGACACAAGGGGGTGCCCTCATACCTTCAAAGGTATCCTTTAGCTCCGCACCTCTCTCTACAGTTCACTGCTTGACCACTAAGAACAAGCGAAGTTTTGCCAAAGAGCCAACCCTAACTCTAACCATTGGTCCAGGGCACCTCAGCTCTACCTGTTTCACCTAGGCCTTGCCACATAGCAATTAAAGAATCATGCCCCTTGTCCAGTTTGTGCAACAAATTATAGGTCTTCCCTAGTGTAGGAGAGATTAGTCTGTATTGACAGCTGCTCTGAAATCACACCACAGACAAATCAATAAATTGTAAGAAATAGCAAAACAGTTAATTACAAAAGCCACTGAAATCATGAAATGGCAACTGTACATGGAAGACAGAGACATTAAACAAAACAAAACCCCGCCGAGAACTACATCTTGTTCTGTACCTGTTTCTTGGAATGCATCTGTAGGCTCTGACCCATCAGAGATTTTTGGCAAGCAACTTGTCAGCTTGCACTGCCATCCTGTTTCTTTGCATACCCTTCCTCTCTTTTACTTACTCTTTCTAGCTGTGAGAAATACCAGTCTTTGATTAGATTGGGGTGGGCAGCCTGCTTCATGTTCATCAGAAGTGGTATGGGCAGCCTTTATGTGTGACACACAGCAGAGCAGGGAGGGGACAGGCAGTACAGTCGCAGATAAAGTAGGAGGCAGAAAGTAGAGCAGCTTATAGTTTTTAACCCTGAATTTCCTGGTTTTCAGAGGTTTTAATGATTAGTGTGTTTTTGAGGTCCTATAAGCACTGCCAGTGTTGTCCTAAGAAGCAGAGGGTATCTGTTTCTCCTCCCAAATGGAGAGAGAGCAAGCAGCAGGGTCAATATTGCCTTAAAGCAGCGATTCTCAAACTCTGACAGATTGCGCACCACCAATTTAAAACGATACAACCTTAAGTACCACCAGCAAATTTTTGCCATATAAAATAATTATAATAAATCTGTTAGTGTGTACCAGTGACAGGTTGCCAATGTACCACTGGTGGTGTGTATACCACAGATTGGGAACCACTGCCTTAAAATATGCTTCAGTTTTCTCCAAATGAGAACCTATTTATTTCTCCATATGAGAACCTATTTATTTCTCAAAAAGAGAACACAGTTAATTATTTAATAAATCAGTTTTATTGAGCATTATAAAGTATTAACTCCAAGCATGCATATAGATATAATCTTAGCAAGCAAGTAATTGCATATTACCAGTCCTGATAATACACAGCTGGCCAGGCATCTCGGGGAAAGTTGGTTCCTTGAAGGAAGATCAGGTGTCTTCAGTACTTGGGCATAGTTAGGGTAAGGGGAGGGGAAAGGATGCTTCCTTTGTTCAGGTGATAATATTTGTAGTTCTTTAGTCACGTAGCTACCAATTAAGCCAATTTTCTGTTCTTCATCAACAGCCCTGAATTACGTTTTCACTTTATTACTGTTTTTCCCCTCCTCTTGGTACCAGGAGCCATCTGCTCCAGATATGAGTGGAATGCACCATAACAAACCCTTTTCTCCATAACAAGTGTTTATCATCAGACTTGCAGAAAAACAAGCTACACCAGACCCTTTTCTCTGTAGAAAGCAGGTTCCACGATAACAGCCTGTGGTGTATGCTAGCTCTGTGAATGCACTCTAGTCCATTTACATCAAGGCTGCTAGGTCTGGTAGGCCTAATGGACTGTTTTAGTCCTGTCATGTGTCAAGAGGCTGAACTGTTTTCACACCAGTACGCTGTAACTGTGTGTACAATATGATACTTTAGGGCAGTGAATTATGTACTAGTGGGCATGTCTACACAAGATGCTTTAGTGCACAGTAGAGCTAATGACTGCATAGTAAGAATTGCTGTATAATGGTGCTAACCCTTACTGTGCAGTAATTGCTCTAATCGCAAGTAAATTTGCTACCTGTAAATACAAGTAGCAAATTTGCTCACAGGTCATTACTGCACAGTACGGCATGTGTACACAGCAGACCAGGAGTAAATTTGTTCCCAATCAGCCGGCCAGCAGCTGCTGCCAGGGCAGGCTCCACCACCAGAGCCCAGGTGGAAAAGTGTCCTGCTGCCCCAGCAGCAGGGAGTTCCTAGCCCTTGCTCTGATTGTGGAGCAGGAGCTAGGAGATGATTGTTCCCAGCCATCGTGGAGCTGGGTCTAGGAACAGGTTGGGGAGCTTGTTTCTAGCTCCAGCTCTGCCACTGTGGAGTGGGGCCTGGGGAACTTGTTCCCAGCCTCTGTTATGCAGTGGCAATCACAGAGCTAGGGCTGGGAGTTCCCTGCACAGGGAGAGCAGGCTGGGACCTGCCCCAGACCAGGACAGCTCCTGGCCACACTTAGGCTGCACAGGGAAATCTGCACATGCAGCCTGGAGGTGGCTGGGGGCTGTCCTATTTTAGGCAATCCCCAGCCAGTTCTGGGCTCCACGTGCAGACTTTTCCTCACAGCCTGGGGCTGGCTGGGAACTATCCTGGTCAGGAGCAGGTCTCAGCCCCATGCCTCAATTGGGCAACTGAGGCCAAGGGCTTGGAAAGAGCTGCAGGGGAGGGGCAGGTCCCAGCCCCCTACCCCATCAGTGGATCCAGACAGGTAGCTGACAGCAGACCAGACCCCTGCAGCTCTTTCCAAGCCCCCGACCCTGATTGGGGAACTGGAACTGGGAGCTCCCTGCTGCTGCAGCAGGTGGACATTGTTTCTGCCCAGGCTGTGATGGTGCAGCCCACCCTGGCAGCAGGTAGCTCCCAATGGCAGGAAGTAATCTCCCAGCCCCCACCAAGAGACAGCTGTCTCCAGGCCCTGTGCTCCCTGCCAGCCCCTGGGCTAGCACCCAGGAGGAGCCTAGGGCTCCCTCTGGCGGCTTCAGGGGGCAGTGCAGGGCCAGAGGGGGTGGGAGCGGGCTGCTGCCAAGAGCAGTAAATCTTCTCCCACATCCCCTCTCCTGTAGATGCCTGCTTGGGGTGGTTTTATTCTGAGTAATTTTCTCTACAGTAAACTCACCCCCAGCATTTGCACATGTAGACACACCCAGGGTCACCTACTGACTTACTAGGGAACAAAACTAACATTATATATATATAGAGAGAGAGAGAGAGAGAGAGAGAGTTGCAAACCTATGGTTGCCTTCTGTTGGAGGAGGAAGTTTGTTCCAGTGATCCTATGGTTAATCTGTGTTGTAATACTGGTATGCTACTTTATCCTTTTGAAACCTCCAAAAGGAGTGAAATCCTGACTCACTTGCCCAGTTTATCAGCCTGGGCGTGCGCAGTTGAATGAATGTTTGTGGTGGGAAAGATGTGTGTCTGTTCTGAGGTAAAGGCGAGTGACAGGGCGCAACTGGCAGGTGAATGTATCTTATGAGAAAGTGGTCTGAGTGATATGATTGGATTTTATATGATTGACACTGAGCGACAGGACCTTTGCCTCAGAGGACTGGCTGTTGAGAACGGGGTGATTGCGGCTTATAAAAATCTGGAACTTTGGCGCTGAGGGGATGCGTGTGGTTTGTGGTTGTTGACATGTTTGGTTCAATCTCTTGCTGTGTGCGCGCTCTGTGTGTGGGTACAGAGTTGGTAGACTTTGTGGCGGTTGACATATTTGACTCTATTTGGGTGCTTCTTGATTTGGCTTTGGAAGCAGTGATAGACTGTAAGTAATGTTGGCACTGGATTTTTTAACCCTGTTTCATTCAAAAGTAGACAAATTAAATTTATACACAGTGATAGAAAATAATGCAAGCAAAGCAAGCAAGATGATTGCAGAATACAGTACCAATTTTTTTTCTAGTCCCTGGGGGTTCACAAGGAGAGCAGTGCATGTGGCCAATACACGAGCACCACCCTGTGATTCTTTCTTGAATGTCAGCAGCCAGGAGATCAAGGGCCAATGGCAGGCGAGACAGGCCAGTGGTATGCCCTCTGCCCATGGTGGCCTCAGGATCCCCCCTGCTGCTCTGAAATCCCTCCTTTTGTTTTCTTTTCCTCCTGATGAATCTTCATTTCTGGGTACCGTTGATTGGTTTCCCTGTGGTTATCATTCTGTCCGCATTCTGTTGTGTCCTCATATTCCTTTGTTTCTCAAACATATCATATGCATACATCTTAATTTGGTCATTTATTGGGGTCTAAATTTGGGCATGCCCAGCCTCCTAATTTGGTCATTTCACCAAAACTAGAAATCCCAGGGGCTTTGTAGTTGGTCATGGTGACCTAATGCCAATCCTGCAGGTTCCCTTATTTTTGTCAGGGAACGTGTGGTACATGTTTTCAGTTTCCCTATCCTTTTTTTCTGTTAGCTTCCCACACAAAGGCTGAGAACATGAAACTGTTGCAAACTGACTTTTAGAAACCAGTTAACCATTGCCATTACCCTGGACCATTGTTCTAATAAAATATCCGCTCTACCTACAAGCCAATTTCTAAAAGCAAATCTATAAATATAATTTTCTAGCCATCAAGCAGTAGTGCAACAGGTAGCTTATCCTATGGAGAGAGTGAAATACAGTTTACTAGAGCCCAATCCTCTGCACTTGTTTCCTGGGATCTTCCTGCTTCAACTCGATTCAGATTGGCTTCCTCTCGACTTCGGTTCAGACTGTTATCAGATTAACTTTGACTTAATTTACTGTTTACTGCTTCAATATTGGTAAAGTATAGATTGTATCTGTGTGTTCTTTGTGTTTATACCTGTTAAATCATTATTGTTATTATCCCTTACTTCTGTAAATATTCCCTATTGTCTTTTCAATAAATCCCTGTCTATATTTTTAATTTTTAATTCTGGTTCCCTGTGTGTGTAAATAACTTCCTAAGTAAAACTCAAGGCTGGTACATCCATCTCTCAGTGTGCAGGATGCCCACAGTGAGAGTGAGCCTGACACTAACCTACTTTTATTGCTTACAACCCCCGTAGGTTCCCTCCCTCTGTTCCTGCTGTGCCAACACTTGGACCTGGCTCGGGGCTTCCTATGGCAGGGCCTGTGTGCAGTGTCTCCCCATCAAGTCTGGTGGACACGGGGATCCCAGCATCTCTCTTGTCTGCCCCAAGTCGGGTGTAGCTGGCTCCATAGCTGCCACTGGGAATGCAGCTGGCTGGCTATTGCCTGCCAAATGCCCAGTCTGCACCCCCTTCTGACTGTTCCGCAGCAGGGAGAGTGTTCTGGGTTCTGCTTGGGCTGTGAACAGCTGGGTTCATCCCTAGTCCATCTGCTACTGTTCCCCCCTGCTCCCATCTGCCATGTGCTTTTGGTCCTGGGGCTCTGGGCCAATCGGGAGCACACTTCCATGGCCACATGGGCTCCATGCATCTGCGCTGCTGGCAGGTAAGCCAGGTGGGGAGCTGTTACAGTTATATTAAGATGCAGTCTAACATGGAGGAAGGCACTATAAGCAGGAACGCTGTTGTTAAGGGATTTGAGGACTGGTTAGAATGTGAGATTTTGTGAAAGAACTTTTGGCACTGTACTCTTGCCGAGTTATAGTTTGGGGCATGACTAGCCTTTGGAGTAGTGAAAGTGCCTACAGGCACCTTGCCAAGTAGTGGGTAACTTGAACAGACAGTGGTAAGCAGGCTCACAAACAGTTAAAGAGGGCAGACTTAATGAGATTGTCTGCAACAGGGAATTGTCTAGGGCAACAAATAGAGAAGTTGAGTGTAATGATGCATTAAAGATTCAAATAATGTATCTGGAGAAGTCTCTGAAAGAGGTTGCTAAGAGTCAAGACCTAGAAATCAAATGTTTAATTTGTGCTTTGCAAGCGAATTCATGGAAAGATGCTAGCCATGTAGTTGAATTGGAAAGAAGAGTCTGACTGTTTGAAAAGGAGATCCATTGTACTGAGAAAGAAAATAGATAAGTGTTATAATAATGTCCTAGATTTGCAGGCTGCTTTTTGGGTACTCAGGAGTGAGATGGTTAATATGCCTCAAGCCACGCATAGTGCTTGCAGAAAGGCGATGAAGGATTTGGAAATTAAGCTTTCTGTAGCTAGGGGAATAATTACCATATATGAAAAGGGACATGGTGCTGGAGATGCAAGTGCAGTGAGTTCAGATATTGAGAGTGGATCAAGTGGTAGCTCATCTGTCCACTGTGATAAAAATAATGAGGCTCAAGAGCCTTTGTTACCTTGAAGTCAGTTAAGACTTTGTCTCCAGAGGGCAGCCCTAGGGAGCTATCATCTGCCCCTGTGATACCCCTTGGAACCAAGGAGGTTACTAGGCCAGGTACCAGAGGAGTGGAAATGGTTCAGATGACCACCCCATTTACAGCAGCTTCGTGCAGTTGGTAAGAGGATAGGGTCCCTTGAGAGAGACAATGACAAGCAGGCTTAGAGATGCGACTCCCATTGATGCTGCTAACCTCTACACAGTAGTAGATGTGTGATCACTTTGATGCAGGACTGTATGGAATCAAAGGCCCTGGCCTCTGCCCCTGTACTCCCTCCCCTCCCCTCTCCCCCAGCACATAGGGAAGTGGGAGACAGTACAACACTTTATTGAGAGCATGGGCCTCTTACATGCGGAGCAATGTGTCAATGCCAGCAGCAATGTCCTCTTCGGCTGTGGGGAGCAGGGATGTGTAGCACAGCACAGGTAGCCCTTCAAGCTGTGGCAGAGGTTGTGGGGCAAGGTGGGTTTGCCTGCTGCACCGTTGAAGCTCAGGGTCCCATGCCAGGTGCACGGGTGCATTCAGGCCACCATGGCCATCAGCACTAGCAGGGTGTAGTGGTTCAGGCACCCCTCAGTCTTCTCAAACAGTTCCTTGTGCTTTGGCAGGGATACTCACAGCAGGGGCACGCTCAGAGCTCAGCACTAGTGCGCTGTGGGGAAGGAGTGTGGGGGGAATGGGCCAGGGGCGCCTCCCCCAAAATGGCCCTTGCAGGAAAGACAGGGGCACCGGCATCTCCTCATCCCAGTCATCCAGGAGCCCCATGCCCCCCGAGCTCAGGTGCTGTGAGCTTGGCAGCAGCACAGGAGACAGGAGGTAGACCAAGGTAAATGTGGGACCCTTGCAGAATGGGATGGGACAGCTGATAAAAGTCAGGAGAAAGTTGGACTCTTTAATGAATACTTTGCGTTGGTGTTCCTGTATACAAATGGTGGTCATCCATCTGTGTCAAAGACTACGCCGCGAGCTCTTGATTCTGTGGATTTAATTGGCTTGCAGAATCAAGATTTGAGTGTTGCCGAATTAATGGGAAAAGGAAATGATGGTCCATGGTGTATATGGCAAGAACCATCTGACCTAGTTCTCACCAGAAAAGGAGAAAATGCGACTTCTGTATAGCTAGGCCCAGGCCTTGTAAGAACTGAGTTGATTGCTTTGGCCCATGAAGGGGGACACCCAGGCATTGACAGAACCATAGTCTGTGTGGAGGCAGCAGGCTGGTGGCCTTCGATGAGGAGAGACCCTGAAAATTGTGTACAGAATTGTCTCCCATGTATTTCAGATAATCCCAGTAATAAGATTATTAAAGGCCCTTTAAAGCATCAGCGAATAGAGGGATCCTGGACTCAAATACAGATGGACTTGATAGGACTATTACCCAGAACTGCATGTGGAAACCAGTACTGCTTAGTTGTAATTGACCATTTTACAAAGTTGGTCAAGGCAGTTCCCACCAAAAATAATATGGCGTATACAACCGCTAAAGTGTTGGTTGAGCATACCTTCTCAAGATGCGGAAAACCTAAGGTTATTGATTCAGACCAGGGACCACACTGTACAGCATCTGTCACCTAGGAAATTTGCCATGCATTTAATATACATCAATGATTTCATATTGAAGGATATTCCAAGTCTTCTGGAATTGTAGAGTGTACCAACAGAACCCTAAAGACAACCTTGAGGAAAGTTGTGAACCCCTAAGGAAAAGACTAGGGCATTAAACTCCCACTGATTTTAATGACACTAAGAGGCACAGTGGCGTCTCATCGTCTAACTCGTCATGTCATGACACCATGACTAGATGACAGATGAGAATGCCTGAACAGCAGTGGTCAGAAGGTGACCTGCCCAATGATTTACAATCGTGTGTAATATCTGATAATTCAATTTAAAAAATAGTACGTGCAATCAAGAAAATCAATTTACAAAACACAAAGTCTCTGGGAATCAATGTCATATGGACAAGCAGCAGCAGCATTGTCATCACCTGTCCAAGTGGGAGATCACATCCTAAACTGAGCCACTTTTGAAAGAAAACATGCATTGTTACCAGTATGGCTGAGACCAGTATGAGCGGTGAACAACATCAGTCCAACTGTCTATCAAGTGCAAGTGAAAGCAAATAAAAAGTCAAAATTAAAGTGGTTTTAGGTGTCACAATTGACGTTGTTGCAAGGTGATAAGATATAAATCAGTGTGGAATTGTCTGATTGGTAATCATTGTTGAGAATATTCTGTTTCCTTTCAGGGACAGATTCAATATGGTGCACTATAAGAATCACTGTGTACTACAAGGAGTGTTTGTGCTAATGCTGATCAAAATGGTGTCACTAAGAATATCGGGAGATGGTGTCGGTTATTGATTCCATCTACGATCCAACAAAAGGGAAACTTACTTGATTCTGAGGTCATTTTGGTGCAACAGCATTTGAAAGGAGTTTTGCATCTATTGGGTTTTGTTGTTTGGGCTGTAAGTCCTTGAAGTACTATCTTAACCAAGGATTTGAACATGGACAATTATGGTGTACCTTATGTGAACATCTCTACGAATACCGACCTCATTGTGGTGTGCAAAGTAACCCAGATACCAGATCTTGAGAATTTGCACGTGCAATTATGAATGCCAAGCGATGGCAAGAACTACACATTTATGTTTCCGCAGGATTGCATTGGACGCAGCGTTTGTGCTTTCAATCTTACCCCCACAGTTTATGGCATCATTGTTTGCTGAGACGAGGTACGCACCTTTGCACAACAAAGTGTCTATGTTTACATCTCCAGATATTACATCATCACTTGCAGCTTAACTAGGTCCTCGTTGTCAGCACTTTAATTGGCACATAGCTGTACACATCTTTGTTTGTGATTAAATTAATATATTTGTGTAATATGGATCTGTCTTGTACTTATCTTTCACTACGGATAATAATAGCTACACTATGCAGTGTATGGCCCCTGATGCAATTACAGGTCCTTTGCACTTTAACTGCACAAATCCATCTATAGCTTCTACAAATAAGACATGGATTAATCAAACATATGGACACTGCAATCAAGATGAGGAGAACATCACTTGGAGTATGGGATCAGCCATCATCAAAATCAGACTGAACTCTGGGGGTTGTTGAAAGGCTATTGGAATGTTGGGTCTTAGAGATTTTTGTTAAATGTGATCTCTGTCCCACATATTTATCCATCAGGACCTATTTGCATTAAACATAAGTCCTATTCCGTGGTTATTGAGCCAAGAAGAATTATTTGAAAATTGATTATTGCACTTGATAAAATGGATATTTCAAGCATTAATGGTAATTGCACTTTATATACTGTACTTTTAAAATTAGGTTGGAAACTGTGGCAGCAGAAAATTCTTAGAAGCACTAAACACTTTAGAAGAAGAGACTGCTCAAGTGTTTTATGAGGAGTTGCCACTGGAGTGGGTGCAATAATAAATAGATATGGAGGTAATCCAAAATAAAATATGAGCAATTACCAGTCAGGTGTGTGAACTTGACTAACTGATCAGTGGCTCATTAATTGTATTAGCATTACAGTTGTGGTTAATACCAGCCTTACTGGTGCAGTGGGAGAAAATAATAGAACAAGACAATATGCTTATTTTCAACATCCTCAAACAGAAGCAAATAAACATTGGGTTTACTTTAACTTTATATCTGGACCAATCTTATTCTGAATAAAATCATTCAGCAAGATTATAATCATCAAATTCCTTCTGAATTTAAGAAAATGATATGGAATATATCATCTCCTGTAGAAAGAAAATTAAGAAATTGGTGGATACTAACTTATTTTGACTACAATCCTGTATATAATATGATCATTGCTGATATTGTAACTGTTAAACCAAACAGACTAGACAAAATATTCCCTATTGTCCCACTTAGCTATGGGTGAATAATACATTAGTATATCTGACATTGACCAGAAGGTAGGGAATGAGAATAAATAATTAGTGGAAGGCAGTCGATTCCAGTGGTTGCACTTTCAAACTTCAATTAGGTCTCAAATGTCCCAATCATGCCCTAGACCGGGGGCGCTGGGAGCAAAATATGTTCCATGGGCCAGATCTGGCCCACCAGGCCATTCTATCTGGCCCGGGGGGCCCCCAAAAATTTAGAAAATTAATATTTATCTGCCCCTGGCTGCCTGTTAAAGATGACAAGGCACCAGCAGCAGTAGAACCCGGGGGGAACTGGCAGCAGGACACAGCAGCTGCAAGGCCTGCCCACCTCACCCCCAGCCTGGGACTCTAGGGCTGTTACCTACGTCCATGTGGTGCTGGAGCGGCTGGGGGGGGGGGGGGGCGGGGAAATGGGGAGAAACAGTGACAACAGGCAGGAAAGTGGGCAAATGGTGGCGGTGGCAGCAGGTGGAGGGGCAAGTGGCAGCAAGTGGGTGTGCGGGAGTAGTGACAGCTGTGTGGGAGTGCGGGGCCCAGGCTGGCAGGACCTCTATGGAGCCAGGCTGGCTCCCCCATCTCCCTGCTGGCACAGTCCAGCTCCATACAACCCCTGCCAGCCTGGGCCCTGTGCTCCTGCTGCGCTGCCCTGGGCCCCTGATGGCACTGGCCCTGGCACACCATTGTGGGCCCTGCACTCCCACACAGCTGTCACTGTGCTTCCATGTGCCTGGTTGCTACTGCTCACCCCTGACCTGCCACTGCTATTTCCCCACTTTCCTGCCTGCCACTGCCGTTTCTCCCCACACCCCACCATAATATGTACCCACACCCACCCTCACACTGCCATACGCACAACCCTCACACACCCCAATCACCCTCCGCCCACAATTTCCCCCACAAACCCCATAGCCACCCACACTTCATATATCCACACACACATGCTCCCTCCTCACACATACACACCCACACCCCTCGAACCCCATGCACCCCCACACACCCCCACCTATACACCCCCACACACCCACACCCTCCTCCACACCCCACATACCCACACATCCACAGCTCCCCACAAGCCTATCCCCTCCACCTCCCCCACAATATACAAGAGTAAGACTTTATTTTAAGCTATTATACAATCACTTCTAGGTACACTTCACAAACACATGTAAATCAGGACAAAAATATTTTTTGAAATCAAATTAATGAATGTTGTAGTAGATGTTTGATTTTTAGAATATAATTTGGTATTTTTCTGGTTCCAAGATGGCAAACCCCTTTGCTGAAAGGAGTAGTTCTAGGGGCAAGGAGAGAGACTTCTGGTGGCAAAGGTCAGGGGTTAGGGAGCAGGACTTCCGACACCAAGATGGTGACCAGGGGGCAGGGCACCTGTCAAGGGGTGGGACTACCCTTGCAGCCTTTGACAGCTTGTCAAACTCAGTTAATGGCCCTTCAGATGAAATAATTGCTCACCCCTTCCCTAGACCTCACAGACTTATGTCTTAAAATCATATCTACTGTATTCATTATTTCTGTAGTGCCTTTTACCTATCATAACACCTCTGTTATCAGACATATTGATTACAAGTATTTATCTGTTGCAACAGTTTATTCCTATGTAATTATAAATTATTGTTTTTATTATTTGATAGAATATCATAATAGGACCCTTTGTGTTTGCAATGTTTTCTATGTTAAAGGTTGTGATTTTGATTTCGTCATTCCTAAGGATTTGTTGATATAAATGAATATGAAACTTGAAACATTTAATAACATTACACATGTACCCATAGAAATAAATCGGGAACTAACCAAGCAATTATTAGTTCACCCAAAGTTATAACAGTTACTTATTATTAATGTTAGGAAGGCTAAACAAACTATGGTGGAAGTCGTCTACAACGGAAAGAAAATAATTCAAATTCTCCATAAGATTCAGGAGACAGTTTCATTGTATGTGGGAAACATATACCCATGGTGTCCTAAATTTAATGTTACATCCAATCATGATGTTATGTATGCAGGTGTGTCTGATGTTGTGCATGTCTGGGGTTGTTTGTATAATGAAGCTCCTTTATGTTAAAATGAAGATTATGTCAAAGGCAAAGTTAGACGCGCATGACAGGGCTTGGATAGCTTTTTTAGCACTCCACAGTCCTAATGGTACCAGAGGTGGTAGCACCCCAAGGGCTCTGTTTGCCCAACTGACTGCCCATGACTACTGCCACTTTCTTTGGGGCCTAGTACAAGAGCCCCCATTCCCAAAGCTGTTCCCTATCGGACACCAAGGACCTACCAGTTGGCACATGTGGATGTAGCCATGCCTCAGCTTACACACAACATGGCTTGCAGTGCCTCCAGCTTTTTCAAAGGGGATGTAAGTGATGCTGCCCTAGTTTAGCTGCCTGTTTACACAAAAGTATGGTTGGTGTCCATCAGTAGAAGGTGTTCCCTCCAAGTGGCAGGGCCCTGGGCACTGAGAGAATGATGGGCAGGGCTGCTGGGAGAGAAAGTGACAGAAAAAGCACATAGGATGATGATAGGATGGCATAGTGGGGTGCTGACTGGATGGATGGCTGGTTCTTCCCAAGGTTGGTGTCCTCTGAGCTGTCTTGTTCTGAGTGCTTATAGGTCATCTGCTCAGGGGACCTGAACCTGAGGAGGGATTCCCCAGTATCCTCCTAGAGTTATGCATGGGTCACAGCTTAAGCTACAGGCTCATCACAGTCCTTCTGTTCAGCTTCACTGCTATCACTGGATGGTTTTGCTTTCACCCCAGAGTAGCAACAACTCATGACTCTGTGAAGTCATCTCCAGCCAGTATGTGCAACAGTGCCTCATAGTGAGAACATGTCACCTGCCAGGCAATAGGAAGTTATTTGGAATCATAGGCTCTTTGGTAGGCCATCTCTGCCATGATCTGCTCATACATAGCCTGGTTTCAATAGCTCTTCCTAAGGGAACCTGGGTGCTCTGCACACCCTAGATGGAGATCTGTGCCCTCTGCTTACCTCCAGGTGGTGGAGCATTTTCCAGATGCAGAAATTTTGAGTGCAGGTAATGTGGTGTGGTGCGACAGGCAGGTGAGTGCATGAGAGTGCACTGCACTCAAGAAGTCAAGTTCCTGAGCTGGTAGCAGTGGCATATCGATGGGGACAGTGGGGGCCATTCCCCCTGGGCGCTGACTGCGGACAAGGGGGTGTGGGGGACAACGCAAATGCAAGTATTGACCCCAGGGCATGCCATCATGCCTACCTTCAAAAGGTAAGGTTACATGGGGCATAGACAGTGACCTAGGGCAGTGGAGTTAGGAGCGAGTCTCAGAGGGGCCACCCGTGATAGCTGGCATCCCACAGCTCTCTTCTGCACTAGCTGACTGCTCCCTATTGTGCTTTGGGTACAAACCAATATGAAGTGCACCCCAATTAAGTGCTTTGAAGTTGTTCCTGTTTCATCTATGGTCATGTTTTATAGTTTGGGCCATTTTGTAGCACCTCAGGAGTGTCTCATCTGGCCTTTCAGTTTTTTCAGTACTTTAGAGGCATTTGGAATGTTATGCATGTTAAAGTCTGCTGATGCCTTCATTTACTGGTATGTTTCCTGTGATTATCCCTTTATTTCCTGTGCCTCATATGAATAATTAATCTTAAATAGCCTGAATATATGTTAAACTCAAGCTAAGCCAATTTAAAGTTAGGTCTCTGTCCTCTGATCTCCCATACAGATGAGAACGCTATGAATTTTCTTCTCTGTATAATGGTGTCAACTGCCACCAATTAAGTTTAATCATTCACTCCGATTCATTTTGATCTTTGCTTGATTAAAAGAAACAACCTTAGCAGCGATATCAATAGCAAGAAATTTAAAAAGCATTGGGACTCCACCCTGTGGCATTATAGTTGCTTCTAAACATTCTTCCCAGTGTGGGTGTTAGTATAATTTAAATAATGACTGGCTAGCAAATTACAAAGTATTTCAAAAATTTTTAAGTTGGTTGTAGTTGCTCTTTTGCAATGTCTATGTATCTTGGAAAGCTTTTGAACATCATCATGTTGCATTTAATGCAACGATATAACCCTAGGGACATCTTGTTGGTTTTTCTCTTTCTGTATATTTTTGTGACCTGGGAGTAAGCATATAAAGAGGTCTCCCACTAAACATAGGACGAGAGTTATAGCTGGGGCAGGGCGAGAGAGAGAATCTGATAGCTGAGCAAACACATAAAATGAGCTTCTACTCTAAAGCACACCCCTAAAATATCATCTATTTGTTCAACCGATCAAATTTTTCTGTGCTTAGAGTCATTACTCTATTATATACTCTATACTTCCTTACTTTAGTGATAAAATGTATTTTACTATGGTTTTTAGCACAGTAGAAAACAAGTATAGAAATATATAATATTGCATATGGTATAGAATAGTGGAACCATCAGCTGGTACTTGTTGTACAAAGATGTTAGTTAAATAAACTTTATGTTAGTGGACAGAGCTTTATCCTTAAAAGCAGGTAAATAGTCTAAATTTAGGTGGATTACAGAATCACAAAATTGCTTTTTGTTCATCTCAAAATGAGAGTCTCTTCCACTTAGTTGCACAGAATAACAGAATTATTTCTACCATGAAACAACATATTCTTTATACCTGTAGAGCAAGGTTTTTATATGTTCGACTGTAACTAGGTCATGCTCCAGGGGTGGTGATGATGCCCTCTGGTGACCACACAACCCATGCCTTGTCTGCCTGTAGGACACCCCACTTCTTCTTTTCTTGCCATGTCTTGATGTATTTATTGGATTGAAAGGGGAGGCTGCCTAGGGCTCCTAGAGCGAGCCTCAAACCGTCTAACAGCTAAGGTCCCTTCTGGACTCTGCTGTCTTGATCTTGCCCTTAAGCCAAGTGGGCACTTTCAGCCCATCTGTGGCCCAGGACACCCTTAGCCTTAAGGGCCAATCGCAGCCTCTGACCTCCCCTTCAGCTGTCCCTACGTCTCGCAGGTGTCACTGCACCATCATTCCCTTGTCGGGTCATCATCCTTCTCGGCCTCCACCCTTTTTCTCTAGCTGGACCTTTAAACTCAGGCCCACTGTACTGGACTGGGCTTCTGGGCACCAGTTCTATCTTGATTACTTCAGTTCTGGGCCCTGTCTCAGCCCTGATCTGGGTTATGAGCCTGCTTCAGCTTTGTCTGGGCCCCTGGACGTGACAGGCTTGAGTTGAGCTCAGCTGCAGTCCTTCCTTAGGCTGCCACCCTATAAAGGCTCAAGCCCACTCCATGTCCTGGGCCCTCTCAGCCCTAGGAGGGCTCAGGACATGCTTGTGCACTTGGGCACTATTGGGACCTCCATACCACCCCTACTAGTCTCAAACCCAAACAGCCAGTATAAACTATAACAAAGAAATAAACCCTCTGAATACGACACCAGCCAACCAACTCTCGGTCCAAACATACCTGTTGGTACCACCAGGCTTCCCCTTATCCTGGGTCACATTCCTCTGCAAGACAGCAGTGTTCCATTTGCCTCCCCAAGATCATACCAGTGCCAGCTAGGAGCTGTCCTGGCCTCTCCTGCTCCTTAGCTCCTTCCTCTGCAGCGTCTAGGGCCAGACTGACTAGGTAGACTCAGGCCCTGAGCTTATACCAGGACCAGGCAAAATATGGCCCACAGGCTGGATCCGACCCACCAAGCCATTCTATCCAGTCTGTGGGGCCCCTAAAAAAATTAGTAAATTAATATTTATTTGCTCCTGACTGCTGTTAAAGCTGACATGAGCCAGGGGCAGTAGGACCCAGGGGGAGCCGTCAGCAGAATCAAGCAGCCCACCCCCGCCCCGCCTGCCCACCCCCAGCCATTTCATTCTCTTCCTGCCCCCACCCTACTCTGGCACCACGTGGCTGTATTGCCGGGTGGGGGAGCACAGGTCCGTGTTGGTACATGCACGTGTGTGTAGGCAGGGGCAGTGTGGGTGTGTGTTCCTAGTACCACATGCACACCCCACCCTACACATGCACCCACACCCTCCCTCGCACTGCCATATATGCAGACCCCCACACCCCCTCATACACCTCAGCCACCCTGCCCTCACAAACCCCATACCCACCCACACCCCACATACCCACACACCCACAGCCCCCCACTAACCTATACATACCCCCCCATGATATACAAAAGTAGGACTTCATTTTAAAGTTATTGTGCACTACACAAACACATGTAAATCAGGACAAGAATATTTTTAAAATCAAATTAATGAATGCTGTAGATGTTTGATTTTTAGAATATTATTTGTATTTTTCTGGTTCTGAGATGACAAAAATCACTTGCTGAAACTAGTACTTCTGGGGGCAAGGGGAGGGACTTCATTTGGCAAAGGTCAGGGGTAAGGGGGTAGAACTTCCAGTCACAAGATGGTGACCAGGAGGCGGAGCACCTATCAAGGGGTGGGGCTACCCATGCAGCCCTTGGCAGCTTGCCAAAACTCTGTAAGTGGCTCTCCGCCCAAAATAATTGCCCACCCTTGCACTATACACATACACCTGTCTGGTCAGTTGACTCAACTGCCATCACAGGTGTGTTTATTCTGAGCCTGAGGACCTGTGGCTGCTTAGCTGCAAACATTTGCAGCTCTTAGCCCTTGAGTAGCCTGGCTGTCTGTCCCTTGTATCTGCTTCTGCTAGCTTTTGGCTACACTTCAGCTAGTAAATAGCTAGGTCCTTAGCTGCTAGCTTTCCCTGAGCCAGCTCACCCTGCTGCAGTTTCCTTCTGGCTGCCTGTTACATAAACATCCATCCAGATTCCAGGCTGAGGTAGAAAGACATATATATGAAGTGACTTTTCCTCATCCAGTATCAACAACTCTAAAAGAGGAATAAGACTCATGACCAATGAATCAATAAGGGCCCCTCCAGAGGTTCAGGCAAAAGCATTGTAACAGGGGGCTTGCTCGGGGCCGATCCCCGTGGCCTGTCCGCCTGTTCTTGGGCCAACCACCCGCCTTCTCTCCCGGCACGCCTTGATGTTAATTGATTCATTAATTGATGTCAGTTAAGCGGGAGGCTACCCATTTTGGTGCCCCAATGCCAGGGGGTCGCTCCTTTCTCTCTGCTCTCTGCAGCTCCTTTCCTCCCCTCTACCGCAGCCCAAGCCTTGCAGATGGCATCTTGATGTTCACATAATCACTGGCCCCCATGCTGGCCCCCAGAATCGTCCTAACAGGACCCCTCCATGATCCCTCCACTCAGACGGCCTCTCCGCCTTCATTCAGGCTACCTAGCCCTCCGAAACTATTTTCCCCTCTTGGGTGTGGTCCCCCCAGGACCTCTGGCTACCAGCCCTGGCCCACCTCCAGGCCAGTCGGCACCCCAGGCCCCCGGCTCTTGGGCATCTCTCACGGTGGGCCCCTGGCCCTTTTGACTGTCCTGGTCCTGGCCCCAGCATAGGCCAGACGAGGGGACTCTCTTGTTCGGGTCAGGTCTCTAGCCCCTCACTCTCTCCCGGGGTCTGCCCTCTGGGCCCTTCACACAAATGGGGTTACCCACCCAGTGGTGGGGTGCCTTAACCACTAGGGGTTAAGGCACCCCAACCCACCTTTCACTGGGGTGGTAACTGGTCTGGCATTTCCTGGGGGCTCCCGTGCCACTGAGAGCCCCACCAGGCCATCCACTCCTGGCAGGGTGCAGTTTTAGGTCGTACCCAGGACCAGGACCAGGACCAGGAGCCTCCCTACCATCCCCTACAGCTCCTCCCTTACCTCCAGATGATCTCAGCAGCTCTGCAGCCAGGCAATGTTGTTGCCTGGTCTCTAGGCAACCTAACTGCCCTCTTTATATAGACAGCCCCTGACTCCAAAATGGCTGCCCTCATCAGGCACCTGGTGGCTGCCAGCTCCAGGCCCTTAAAGTGGCAGGCACACACAGTGCCCTGCCACAGGCATGCACGGCAGGAGGCATGATTGTGGGATCCAGCATCAGATCCAATCATGCCTTATTGATGGTGCAAGGGAAGCCCAGGATTGCCATCCTGGTGCAGGTGGAGCTGGGTTCCCCCTGGAACAGGCAAGTAGCAAGCTCCCACAGCTGTGAGTCCTGCAACTGATGGGACTCATGGCTGTAGAAGTGCCCCACACATTGGGAGGGGCTCCCAGCTGTGGGGGCATAGCTGTTTTGATACATGTGCAAATTAAAGCTGGATAGAAACCAGTTATAAAGTTGTTGCACATTTTCTATCCCTAACTTTGTATCTGAATGGACCCTTTATAGTGTCATAGTTACTTTGTAGGGCTCTGCGAAGCTTTGGTAGCCAATTAGATTTGGAGGAGATTCTGCCCAATCCAGCAACTGAATCTCCAAATCCAAACTGAATCGGGACACCCATTAAAAGGTCCAAATCAATTCAAAAGCCTCCAAATCAATTCTGAAAAAAATTCGGAAAGATTCAGAGATTCGGAAGGCAGGCTTGTAGGAAACAGAAACTGAGAAGAGGGAAGGGGAGGAGGAAAAAGACTGTTCTGATATTGACGTCTGTAGCTGGTCAGTGACTATGATCTTTTCATGAGTTCCCTTCCAATCACAGTGCTCTGGGGGTGGGATGTAGAAACAACGTATAAGGCTATGTGTGAAATGATCTGTGCCTTTTGTGAGCTGTCTCTCAGACCAGCAGCATCTGAAAGGCTCTGGCTTGCTATCTAGTCTCTTGGTAGTTAGCTAGTCTCTCTTCTTCTGTGTTTTCCCTGACAGTGTGTCATCACTGCTCAGGAAAGCACAGCATATATTACAGACACATACACATTTTGCAGCACACCAAACATTACAAAGCATGCTAGAAAGGCAGGTCTTCTGGCAGGAGAGGGAGAGGGGCAGAGGAGAGCTGCAAGTCTCCCCTGCTCCCCCTCTCTCCCCTGCAAACAGACACACCCTCTTTCCTGGCAGCAATAAGTCTTCTGCTGCTAGTAGAAGCAAGGAGGTGGGAGCAGTGTCTGCACCTGCACCACCTCCACTAACACCAGTAATAACCACAAGCACCAGCATGTCATTCTCCACCCTAATTTCAGTTCCCAGCATGAGCCTTGCAGTGCCATAGGAGCTGGATGTGGAAGCAGAGGAGCTGAGTGCCTTAGCGAAGAAAATTCTGGGAAAGGAGGGGAAATCTGAGTTTGTGCTCCACACCCCTCAAAGTTCCCCTAGATGCAGGTCTCCTTCTCTGGAAGGCGCTTCGGAGGAGGTTGTGGGGGAAAATGGCTCAGCTGTTCCTGTTGTTGTGCCTCTGCCTGGTGAGGAGGGGGATAAGGCAGGATCCCTACCTTCAACCCAGAAGCGGGTGGGTACTGTAGTGTGGGATCATTTTGAGGTGGCAGATGATCCCAGGTGTGGTACCTGCCAGTATGGCCAAAAGCAGATCAGCCAAGGCAAGGACGAGAAACACTTTGACACCACAGCGATGCTGCTGTGTCTCAGGAGGCAGCACCCCTTGCCCTTGTTCCTCCTCAGCCTGGTACCAGTGGGAGTGTGCCCAAAAAGAAGTTCCCCTCTTGCTCCAAAGCCCCCATCCCCAAGAAGCAGAGGCAGGCCACCCTGGACCAGTGGGGGAAAGGTGCAGACAAAGGGGTGCATGTTCCCAAGGTGAGGGAGGTCACCCAGAGCATTGGGGAGATGCTTGTTCTGGATGGCCAGCCTTCTTTGTTAAGCGTCCAGGGTTCAGGAGGCTCATGGCACTCATGGCCCCATCCTACCAAGTGCCTGCACACACCACCTATAGCAGGACGGTGGTACCCTCCCTGTATGAGGCATGCAGGAAATACTTGAGAGAGGAGCTGCGGAAACAGGACCACAGGTAGCCTTGCACTTCACCTCAGACATCTGGAGCACCTAGGGTGCAGATCATGCCTACCTCTACCTCACAGGGCACTGGTATGATCAGTCGGGGCATCAGTGGGCTCTCCTTCAAGCAGAGATGATGGATGAGTCCCTCACAGCAAGAGAGATCATGGTGGCTATGAACTGCATGGTGCAGGGGTGGCTCGTTGGGCAGGGTGAGCTCACCCACAGGTTCATGGTCTCTGACAACGGGGTCAATATGGTCAGGGCAGTGTGTGATGCCAACTTTGTTGGCGACTTCTGTGTGGTGCACAAGTTCCACCTCATAGTCTGGGATGCTTTGGAGGGAGACAGGGCTCCTGGTGATGGCACCATCACTACCACTACCAGCCAGCTCATTTCAAAATGCAAGAAGGTGGCAGGCTACTTCCACCAGAGCATCAAGGAGGGCAAGATGCTGTGGGAAAAACAGGCAGAGCTGAGCATCCCACAGCACAAAATCATGCAGGATGTGGAGACTCGGTGGAATTCCACATACCTGATGCTCGAAAGGCTGGTTGAGCAACAGAAGGCCATCTATGAGATGGCCTTGGTCGGGGAGATTGGGATCAGTGCCCCCCCGCCTAACAAAACAGTGGGATACCATCTCCCAGATCTTGGTGGTCCTCAAGCCATTCCTCACTGCTGGTGATGCCATCCTTAGCCAGGTGATCCCCATAGTGAAGGAGCATGAGAATCAAATGGAGAAGTTCCAGGGATCAGTGTTCATGGCTGGATCAAGCTGCTTTCACCAGAGGTGCAGGCACTGGTGAAGCAGCTGAAGGAAGGCATAAAAAATGGCTGGGTCCGTTGCGGTCCAGTATGGTCCACGTGCTGGAGGGCATGTGCGACCCAAAGGTGAAGGGGAGCATCTGCAGCAGCAGAACCCTCAATCGCTGGATGGAGGTGCTGGTGAACACAGTCAGGGAGGCAGAGGCAGGGGGATGTGGAAGAGGGGGATCCACTTTCCTGGAAGAACTTGGAGGTATGATTGGGGTATGGGGAAGGAGGAGGCCCCAGGTCTTGGGCATGACCTAAAACTGCACCCTGCCAGGCTAGGGGGGCCTGGTGGGACTGCTGGTGGTGTGGCAGCCCCAGGAAATGCCAGGACTGTGAACCTCCCTGGTGAAAGGTGGGTAGGGGTCACCTGATAACCTCCAGCCACCACATGCACACACAGTCCTGACTGGGGAAAGCCAAGACTTGTAAGATCTTTGAGAAGCCTGAGGCTTACTGGTTGCAGTGGAGTTGTGAGGGTGAGAACAGGCAGGCAGCTCAGATCTGTCCTGAGGTACCCTCAACTGGTCCATGCTGGGGCCAGGACCCAAATGGGGCTTAAAAGGCCAGGGGCCCACCATGAGGAATGCCCAGAGCAAGAGGCTCGGGATTCTGACTGGCCAGGGCCAAAGGGGGGCCCATGGAACCAGCGTGCAGGGAGCAGATCACAGCTCTGCCCCAGGCTGCAGCCCCGTGCTGTCACTGCCCAGCGATCCCAACAGCCCCGACCCCAGCCACACGCACCCATCTCATTCCTGAATGCCGCTTTCTGCTCACCCGTGGGCCCAACCCAGCCTCCTGGTCAAGCACAGGTGCAGAGCGATTTAGGGAGTTTTGATGAGCTGTTCTGGGTGCTGACCTGGCCCACGACAGCTCACCAAAACCCCCTAAGTGGCCCTCCAGCCCAAATAGTTGTCCACCCTTTCTGTATGCCCACGCATTACTTAATAGGACAAATAATCTGCTTAAATTTTGGCTTCTTTTTAAGTGTTAGCAGGTCCTAAGACTGCAAAAGTCAAGATGAAAGTATGAATACACTTACTAGAACAGATATTCAAATTCAAAGATCTTAAAATAATTTTTAAACAGGATACTGTCACTAGGAGTTTTTTATTTATTCTTCATTATGCATTCACTGCATGAAAAACTGTTGCAAATCCAAGTACCCAAGCAAGATTTCATTTGGTTTCTGCCTATTAAACTGGAGTACATTTAACAAAGTCTCATTCATTTGGCAGGGAGAGAGACTCATTTGAGGATTCAAGTTCTTTCTTTTCCTTTTTAAAAAGACTTTCTATAAGAGACATAACATTTCTTAATATTGCATTATTGATTATTCTGTCTCATTCAAAATAGCTGCAGAAAGACACAGCTTTGTAAACACAGGATGATTTTGTACAATTCAATTATTGAAATGAGATAAATAGTAAATGTATACTAATGCTGCCTAGATATATCTCTAATGTTCCTACACCTGCTAATCTTATTATTCTTTCTGTAGAAAGGGCTGCTAGAAGGAAACTATTTGAGAGCCTTGTTACATGGCAATTTTGGGAGGCTTCTGGAGCTCTTACCCCTGGATTGTCTGTGTATTAACACCATAACGTGGTTTTAAGCACTAGTTGTGCAGCTTAAAGTTATGCTAGTCCAGTGCAGGATTAAAGCGTGGCCACTCCTCACAGATGTGCCACCTAAATTGAAAGTTCTCCAGTACTGCAGGATCTCTCACATGCATGAATGATGCGTGCTGCCGGTGGATGGGGTGGTGCTGGCAGTGGCAGGAGTATGGCGGTGGTAAGTGGGGAGCTCCCACAAACGCTGTCAGCACTGTTGGCAGCAGTAGCGGTGTGGCGAGCGTCAACCAGGGGTTAGCGACCACCCGCAGACACTGCTGGCAGCATCGGCAGTGGCCAGCGGCGATTGCTGTCTGCCCACAGATGCTGCCGGCAGTATCAGCGGTGCTTTTTTGTAGGGGGTGCACATGCACCTTCCTGCACCCCCTATGCATCACCAATGCTCACGCCCCTGCCTGAAGAGCAGGTAAGAAGCCTATCCTGGCTGACCAGCCCTCTAGTGGCAATTCACAGCTCCAGCTCCTAGTCCTGGGCCTGCTCACTAGGCCTCTGGTGGCAAGTCATAGCTGTGCAGGTCGGGGACAGTCAGAGAAGGCTCCTAGGCTAAGGGCGTGACTGCTCCAAATTCCAAGCTAGCACTAACACCAGTCAACATTTGTGCAGCTCACGGGATAAGGTGAAGCAAGACTCTGAATTGCCTTTGGGAAGGGAGTTGAACTGCCCACACTCTGAGCCCAACCCTCTCCTGATTTCCAGCCCATCCTCTAGCCTCAGGTAAGCGCTTCCCTTTGGCTTGTGAAACAGTGGGGCAATATATAGGACCTAAATTTATCTGGGAAAATTACCATGCTTGTCTGGGGAAGTTTGCTATCCTTGTGCTTTCGTTCCAGAAAGTACGATTTGTTTTGTCTCATTCACTTTGAAAGGAAGACTGGGGAAAGTTGCTAACATCTGACAAAGGTAATACCTCTTTTTTGGCTGATTAAAAGTATATATGTTTGACTGTTACTGTGTGTAATAAGGTACTTCATAGTTGTTCTCAAGGTTGTAGTGGGGTAGCTAAGGATTAGGGGTGTGTGAAGCAGGCCCTATTCAATTCAAATTTGACCCAAATCAGGGACAGTGATTCAATTAGTTGATTCAGATCACTGTCCCTGATTCAATTCAGCCAAATCCGAATCTGAAGATTCGATGCTGATTCGGAGAATCAGTGATTCGGACATAGACACAGCTTTAAAAGGTTTTTCTACATACCTTGAGATAGCAGGCACGGCTCATGATCGCTGCAATGCAAGGGTGCATGGAGTGTCCCACAGGAGTGCGGGGGGGCCCTCCACATGCTCGGCAGCGAACCCAGAAGTGGACCGGAAGTATTTCCGGTCCACTTCCGGGTCTGCTGGGGAGCGCACCAGAAGGGGCCCCATGTCCCCCCCGGCTCAGCAATTGACCACAGAGGGACCCCAGGTGCCCCCCCAGACCCAGGAGGCACCAGTCACTGAGCTGGGAGATGAGTGGGGGGCCCCCCTGCGCATTCCCTGGCAGACCTGGAAGTGGACTGGAAGTGCTTCTGGTCCACTTCCAGGTCTCCTGCCGAGCACACTGGGGAGCCCCCCGTGCTTCTGTGGGACACTTCATGCACCCCAGCATCGCAGCATTCATGAGCCCCTGATACCTAGAGGTATGTAGAAAAAAACATTTAAAGACATCTCTATGTCTGAATCTCTCCAAATCAATTCAGAGAGATTAAAGTGTCCTCTGATTCGATTTGGATTCAGAGATTTGGCCACCAAATCAGACCAAAACTCCACCAAATTGAATCAGGGACCGAAGCTTCACACGGCCCTACTAAGGATGCACCTACAATAGTTGAACTTAATCATATGTAGTCATGAGCATGCATAGGAGGCTTGAATGAAACCCTGCAAAAAGCCTCTACAAACTGAAGGAAATAGAGTTATACAATAGGTATTGGAACTAAATCTTATCTGATTGGAACTCTTACACCGCACTGAAAATTCAGCAAGAATACTCTCATGCTCTCCGAAACTGATGAATTCCCTTGTACTGACAGTTTTGGTTTTCTTTCAAGATATTTTATGTAACATTCTCCAGGTAAAAGGATTTCTTTTCCCCAGGAGATTGTGTACTTGACTAGAAGACTAGAATGGGATGTAAGTGGCAGGTGTCAGTAATTACATTTTTCAAATATAGGAACCAACCTGTTGCACTCAGCTTTCAGTTTGTTCTTGTGGTTAACTAGTGGAAGGGAAAACATTTTACAGTTTTAAGCTATAAGGTGGTGTGTTTGACACAGTAATAATCATTCTATTTCTTCTTCTTTAGAGGAGAAGAGGAGGTTTGTTCTTTTCCTTGCTAATTTAAATGTAATTCCTATTTAGCAATGCGAGTCACTTTAAAATTGTATGGATATCAGCAAATTTCTCTTATGAGTTTCAAAGTATAAAAGAAAATTACAGGTCTCAGGTTTTCTGCTCTGTTAGCTTTATGCCACTGTAGCTCTGTTTAACTCAATTAAATGATTTTGGTGTTAAACTGGTGTAGTAGAATGGGAAGTCTGGTATTCACTTGGTTGGGCCTAAAGTTTAAAAAAAAGTAAGTAATACTGAACACAGAAGTTATAAAATAAAACTAAGCAGTGGCAGTTTGTAACTATATGTTCTCTAAACTAGATTTTCTGGTGCTTTTTTGTGCCAGTGCAGACAAAATGGGCAGCTGTTAATCTCCCTGGGTTTAGGAGTGCTTAGCTGACAGAGACACCATGCTATGCTCCTGTAACTTCCCAGTTTGATCCTGCTGTAGGATAGTGGTGTAGGTGCTTAGGAGGAAATGTGTCTGCAGCACAGTACAAAGCCGAACTTAGGGATAGATGACGTGGGTGGCCAACGTCAGTCACATTGGGTGGCACCAAACATATACACATGCACAGCAGCACACAGCCCTGACAGGTCAGTGACACTGCTGCAGGCAGAGGCAGGCAAACAAGGGTTTGGGGCGCAGTCCAGCAGGGAGGCAGAGCTACAGGTACTGCCTGTACAGCTACAGCAACTCTCTCCAGTCTCTGCTCAGGAGGAACTGGTCTGGGAAGTCTGGGCCCCACTGGAGTGTGCCCCACATTCCTACCTGCTTGCCTCTGTCTGCAGCTGCACCACTGATGTGTGCAGGGCGGAGAGCAAAATACAAGTTCATTCAGGGTGCCATTTTCCCTAAGGCCGGCTCTGGTGATACAGCATTCTGAACTGCTGCATACTCTTTTGGTTTGCTGTAATGAATGCTTGAACCAAGGTAAAGCAATATCCACTCTAAACCCTGAATATCAGTGACATTCTTTCCCAGGTTCAGGAGAGCAGAGGCAATATTTATATATAAAAAAATCATGAAATGGTGTAATTCACCTCTCACTTAACCTACTTGTACATTGATGTAAACTCAAGTGATGCCACTGTGAAAGCTGATGTCACACAGACTGAGAGCGGAGTGCAGCAGGTTGGATTTGCATTCTGGTCAATGAGAGCCAATAATTGATTGGATTATTCTACAGCAAAGACATATCTGGTGTACCCCAAAAAATTAGCTGGCATAGCTATGGTGGAACAAGTTATTCTGCAGTAACCATTCTAAAGTGGCTCTTCATATGGATGCTCTTTTGGACTAAAAAAATCTTTATTCAAGAATAGTTGGTGCACTTGCAAGAAGGACTGATTATTCCGGAATAAAGTTGATTTTATTACAGAACAGAGTAAACACGGCTGCTGACAAGGATGGTTTTGCATGAGAACAACTAGGAACTGGGTAGAGACCACAAATTCAATTGCATAGGTATCCAAATAGGCATCAAATGGTAACAACTTTTGATGTTTACAGTTATGAGCAAGGACTCAGAAACTGGGAAAAGGTGATCCATACTAGTGGTTTGGAGCATTTTCTATATATACCCTTCTATACCAGTTCTATATCTTGGGCGCAGGACATCCCAAACCTGACTGCTGGTGAGCGGGAGGCTATAAATGAAGAGGGATCCTACTTATGCCATGTTTCTTGTACTCTTCTTTTAAAGCAGGGGTGTCAAATTTACAGCCCACAGGCTGGATCCAGCGCACAGAGCCATGTTTTCTGGCCCGTGACATTCCTAAAGGGGCCAGGAATTTGAGGTGAGGCAAGCAACAGTTACGTTAATCCCTATGTCATTGCTCCCACATCCAGATCTAGCCTGCAAGGAGCCCCATGGCCCCAGTCCATGCTGGGGGACTGAGTGAAATTTACACCCCTGCTTTAAAGTATCAGCTACTTGCCCTTGTCCAAGAAAAGATACTAGGCTAAGGTGGACCTTTGATCTGATCTAGTATGGCAGTTCTTATGTTCTTATTCCTTGTTTTGATGTTATATAAACTCATACATTTTTCGTTCTTGGAGGCTATGCTAATATCTATATATAATATATCAATTTATGTAAAGCTTGTAAATCTTTCCAGGATAGAAAGCACTAAAATAATTTACTTATAAACTATACATTGCAGATGACAGTGTTATGATTGCAGAATGTTGTTATTTCAGATAGAAATAAAACAAAAATTACATGCAAATTGCGATTAGAAAAAAAAGACTAAAATTTGGAATGAGCATTCATATTCGTTACTCATTGTACTTAGAAATCTTGAAATTAGTAATATGATTTATATTTAGATGTTCTGAAGAAATTATAATAAAGGAAAACAATGTTCTCATTAATGTATTTTTTAACCAAAAACTTAGCGAAGCTCTCACCATCTCAGAGTACTATGGAAGTGTTTTCAAAATCATCTCTCATTTTGTAGACATGGTGCAAAATAAGTGCAATGGGGTAATGCCCAACTGGAGACAACCATCTGACTACAGCCTGAATGGACATGTTGGAGCTGTGCTTAAAAGAAGCAAAAAGGCTGTGGTGACAGGAGGTGGAGGCTACTTTGGATATAGTCTTGGGTGTGCTCTTGCCAAATCAGGGGTCACCGTCACTCTGTTTGATGTACAGAAACCTAAATGGAAAATTCCTAATGGAGTCGTGTTTTTCCAGGTATCATGAAGTTTCATTTTCTACAGCAGTGATGTTAAAATAAGTGTTACATTTCTGTGTACTTTAGCAATTTTAATCGCTCAGTTCCATAAACAGAATAGCTATAAGCAATATTAAGGACCTCTTCAGAAGATTTCAGCTGCTATGTATGTCACTTTCCAAAGACCTCAAATGGTATAAATTAAGTGGAGCTGACCTACAAGCAGAAAGGAGCAAGAGAGTGGTTTGAATAACTGACAGTTGCAGCTTGTCTATGTCCTGACTCTGCAGATACGATGTGACTTTTGGGCCAGTCACTTCACCAATCTCTGTTTTGGTGTAACCATTTGTAAAATTAAAAGAGCTAATCTTACACAGGTAGCTGGAATGTCAGATTAAAAATGCCCACAGACCAAGATAGTATTCTAGCAACTGTCTGGCAGAAGTTTGAATCAAATTTGACGTTTGTACTTTACCACTCACCACTTATTAACCGTTTCATGTTTTGGTATCTATCTGTATAGCTAACCTGAAGCTCAGAACTGTGTCAACTGAACAGGCAATTTCATTGGGCATGTCTATGCATGCCCTACAGCACTGTTGCTACTGTACCCTCCTTTAGTAAGTACTAAATGACGGCATAGTAATAGCCATTACTGTGCTGTGCCAGCAGCACACGGTTATTTTAAGCTGCGCCTGCGCTGTAGCAGTATGCTATATCACAGGAGCATGTTGCTACGGTGACATTGTTGTAATGTCATGGTTTGTGCCAGTCAATGCTACATTGCTGTAGTGCGTTGCTATCCACTGGGTGCATCTACATTACATTAATGTGCCTTAAATACTGCACATTTAGGGAGTTTTTGGCATGCTCCAGAAAGGGGGGGGGGGGGGGGGGGCACTTTAATTAGTGGAGCTCCAAGAGCCATGCTAATTAAAAGCACCCAGAGCATCATGTGTATCAGTGTCCCCATGCTGAAAAATGGTGGTGGGGTGCTTTGAACTCAAGCTCGTCAAACGTGCTTTAGTTTAAAGTGCCCTGCCACCATTTTTCAGTGCCGGGACACTAATA
>NW_005842178.1:1632515-1649753 GCF_000455745.1 Alligator sinensis
CACGACGCTAGACTCTGCTCAAGTGTAGTAATTTCCATGCTCCAGCAGACTCAGTTATTCAAGTCCGCTCCGATGCACTGGAAATCCAAGGTGTTGGAGCAGGCTCTCTGCGCATGTATAGAAGCCCCTAGTTTAGTACTTGCTAAATAAAGTACTAACTAAATGTGCAGTACTGAGAGTTACTTGCACAGTACTGTCAGTGCACAGTTTAGTGACGCTTCATGCTCATTAGCCTAATAACACTATGCACTAGGCTATTAGCATAGTTTTTGCCACGACACACTACTGTGCAGTGTTATTAGGCTAATGATCAGTAAGTGTCTCAAGTAGATGCATCCACTGAAACATGTTTAAAATAAACTTGCAGGAGAACAGAAGGACATTTTATATGTGTTCTAATAATTGTAAAATCTGGGATTTAATGAGTGAAATATTATGAATACGGGGTAGCTTACAATTCTCATCTTTGAGTGACAGCATGACAAACCACTGAATTCTCCCTGCCATTCAAATCAAACAAGTTTTGCTAACATGCAGCTTGAAGAACAAAAAAATATGCAGTATCATTGCAACAAGCTGTAACTATATATATTTGTTTTATCCTTAAAAAGTCTTTAAAATAGATTATGTCATTCAGTTTTGTAAAAGCTTATTTAATATTAGTAACCCAAGCAAGCATCGTGAGAAGGACAGGATTACTTTATGGAAGAAGCAAGCGTTTTGTAATATATATTTGTTGGACCAACTGTATAGTTGGTAGAGATGTTAGACAAGCTTTTGGGCACAAACATCTCTACCAACTATACAGCTGTTTCAGTATAAGATATCACCAATTAAACCCTTGTTCTTTTAATATTTCCTGGACCATCATCACCTACAACAACACTCCGATCCTACTATAGGAATATTTTAGATTTTCCTTAGTAACAGTAGTTGATAAAATATCTTCCTGACACCTTTCAAATGAATTCTTTTCTTTTCCTATAGGGTGATGTGAGGGATTATGATGCAGTGTTCAAGGCTTGTGAAGGGGTTGACTGTGTTTTTCATTCAGCTTCATTTGGAATGTCAGGACTGGAGCAAGCGAGTACAATTTTCATATTGTTTTTCTCCCTTAACCCTTGTAAGAGCAGCAGCATATTGTGCACATAGAAATGAGTGAAACAACAAAATTAATCAAAAAACACATTCTTGTTCATTTTTTCAAGTAGTTGTGCAAGTCGTAGTTTTTGTTTTTATGGAGGTTTTTTTAGTGAAAAACACATTTTGGATCCAAAAATAAATTTAATTTAAGCTTCTGATAAATGTGATTAGATTAAATTTGGGCAGAACTGATTGGAAGTTTCTTTTATAAAGGTTGAATATTCCAAGCAGAGAATAAGGAGCTATTTATTAAATAGTTCCAAATTGTTAACCCAGTGCATAGACCAAGATAATAATCTTGGCGTATGTATAGACAGCCTGACTCCAGGACTTTGGAAAGGAAGATATCTTCCCTTCTCTCAAGTCTTCAAGGCTAGGGACAGAAATACACACAAGCTGGCATAAGTGATCAGAAACCAGTTCAGATCTGTAACACAACAGAAGTTCCATGCACTTAAACCACTTTCAAAATGACCAAAACTGGTTTAAGAAAAACCTGGGTGGATATAGTATCAGATTTAGCTGATTTAGGTTAAATTGGTTTATTGAACTTCTGTCCCAGATCTCTGCCAGATTCAATTTAACTTACAGTCCCCCAGCATCCCGAGATGCTTTGCACCTTTCCTGCAAGCCCTCCCTCTCAGGGTGGGCAGGCTTGGCCCAGGCTGTCTGCTCCAGCCAAGCAGAGGCATGCTCTAGAGCCCCCTGGCTTCTGGTCTGAGCCACTGCAGGCACGTGGCTTCATTTCCAGAATCAGAGGTGAATGTCTGTTCACTTGCTTATTGATTCAGTCTATGCAGTTTAGACTAACCTGTGAAGATTGAATCAATTTAGCCTTGGGCTTTTTGACTGCCTTTACTTAGCCCAAAAGTATAACCATAGCTCAGCAACAGTTGTTGAAGACTCCAGTCCTGAGAAGTTTTTACCTCCCACTGAGAGACTGGCCAGCGTAACCTAACTAAGATACATAGATAAGTGGTTGATCAAAGCTAAGGCTAATTTTTTGGTGGTAAAATAGGTACTTGGCCAGCCTCAGAATATGGAAAGGCATGTAGGTGGCATAAATCCATCCTCTTTCTCCCATGGTCTTGCCAAGCCTAGCTTGAGCAGGGCGGAAAATTGAGATCTTGCAACCTATTTCCAGGAACATTTTCACTTTCGCTTTATTTTTATCAATTTATTTGTGAATTGTTAGCACAATAAAAAATAAAAGGGGAGTTTACAGGACATTGCTCTGTCTTTGAAAGACAGGGGACAGTGAACTAAATAACAAAGTGGACATGATTGTTTTACTTTGGGGGATTAAAACAGTTATGTGGTGAATGTAAATTGTTAAATTTACAGATACTCTATAAACTCTGTTTTTAGCTACAACATAAAGAAAAGATTGAATCCACAAATGTTGGTGGCACAAAAGTAATCATGGATGGTATGTATAGAGATTTTCTTTCTTTGGACCAAATCCAAACCCAGTTTAATCAATAGAAAGATTTCTGTTTACTTCAGTAAACTTTGGATCAAACCTTTAGTGTAGGAGACAAAAAGCAATGCTTTCATCCTTATTTGCAGAGTAAGAAATTAATCTACGTAAACAAGGGTGGCAGAATGAGGCTCTAATTTAAAACACTTATAGTATACTGAAAACATTTGTTATTATATTTTATGTTGAAAATGAACCTTCTGCATAGGCCTTGTAGTCTGGACAACTGGGATGAAATAATGGATAACACTAAGGGCGTTTATACATGTGCTCTGGAGGGAGCTTTAATTAGAGTAGCTCTTGGTGCCTATATACAAGCAGGGAGGCTGCTCTGATGTGCTGTAATTTCCACGCCCCAGTGCTCTCAGAGCCACTCTAATTAAAGCGCCCAGAGCATCTCGTGTATCAGCATCCCCGTTATTAAAAATGGCGGATGAGGCACTTTGACTAAAGCTTGTCAAATGAGCTTTAGATACATTCCCCCCCCCTCCCCCACCATTTTTGGGTGGTGGGCCACTTAATGGGTTTTGGTGACCTGTCAACAGCCACACCTGTCTCCCTCTTCTTTTTCCCATCCCTCCCTCCCAGGGCAGTGACCAACAGGGAAGCCTGAACCTGCCCGCAGCTTTAGCATACCCCACACCCACCATACCGCTGTGGCGGGAGTCCACCTGCCCACAGCTTTAGCACACACACACACACACACACACACACACACACAGACACCCTCTCCATTTGGGCAGTTGTGGATGCGTCCAGCAGCTGCTGGGTCCAGACTGGGGGGAAGAAGGAGCAAGTATACTACAGCTGTGGGCAGGTTCATGCTTCTGCTTTTGTGCTGGTGTCAGCCCTAGCCCAGAGAGAGAGAGGGAGCACCTGGCATGCCAGAAGCAGCGCCAGCTGCCCAACACCACATGGCTGCTGGATCCAGAGCTGCTGCCTGCCCACAGGCCAGATCCATTTACTTCACAGATGTCCACCCATGGGCTGGATCCATTCACCTGGTGGGTGCCCTCCTATGGGCCGGATCCAATCAGTTGGCAGGCCGGATCTGGCCCTCAGGCCATATTTTGCCCACCTCTGGACTAAACCATCAGCTTCCACATCCTCTGGTGCCCATGAGTTCCATACTTTAATTACACGCTGCATGAAAAAACTTCCTTTTGTTAGTTTTAAACTCACTACCTACTAGTTTCATTTTGCAACCCCTTGTCCTTGTATTGCGAGAGAGAGTAAATAATAAATGGCTATTTACTTTCCCTCCCTTTGCCATTTATCATGTTCCCCCTCAAGCATCTCTTTTCTAAACTGAACAGGCCTAGCCTCTTTAGTCTTGCCTCATATGGAAGCTTTTCATACTGCTAACCATTAAGAGTCTACTCAATTCACAATTCCATGAATTTTGTGGAAACCACAGAATCCGGGATTGTCCACGAAATAAATTAAAAAACTAAAATAAGGGAGAGGGGAAGGAGCTGGTTGGTGAAGTAGCACGAAGGGTAACAGACTGCCGGGGCCTCTCTGTCACTCAGCGCTGAGGGGCAGGGCTGCCAGAGCACATGCGGGAAATATCCTCAGAATTTGCTATTTATGCCATGACCAACCTACAAAAATTGTTTAGTTTCTCCACAATTTAAGTAGACACCTACTAATTATCCTTGTTGCCCTTCTCTGGTTCTTCTCTGTCCTTCTTGAGGTGTGGGGACCAGAACTGGGCACAGTATTCGAGATGTCGACAGACCATGGATTTATAAAAAACCATGTTGGTTCTTTCCATTTTGTTTACAATTTCTTTCTTCATATTTTGTTTGCTTTTTGATGACTGCTGAGCACTGAGCTGATGTTTTTAGCAAGCTGTCCACAGTGACTCCCAGAACTCTTTGCTATATGGTAGCAGCTAATGTAGAGTCCTTCATAGTGTAGGTATAGTTTGGGTTATGCTTGTGCAAGTGAATCACTTCTCTCCATTGAATTTAATCCGCTATTTAGTTGCCTGTTTTCTCAATCATGCCAGAGCCTTCTGTAGTTCTTCACAGTCCACCTTGGTCTTTACCACTTTGAATGATTTTGTTATTGGCAAATTTGGCCACCTCACCACTCACCCCCTTTTCCAGATCATTTATGAATACTTTAAACAGAACTGGTCCCAACACAGATCCCTGGGAGATCTTGCTGTCCTATCCTAAACACTGATGATTTACACTCCCTCTTTGCTTTCTATTTTTAAGTCAATTTGGACCCACAAGTGGGCATTCCCTGTAATCCCATGACTATCAAACTTATTTAAGAGCCTCTGGTGGGGTCCTTGTCAAGTGCTTTTTGGAAGTCCAAATAATTGTGTCAACTAGATCATCCTGATCCATCTGTTAATGACACCTTCAAAGAACTAATGGAGATGATATTATTTTCCTTCCTCACAGAAATGCTGTGAGAGATAAATTATACTAATATATACTATATTTATTATGCAGTCAATGTCAAGTGGAAGGTAGCATGTATGTACAAAGAGTTATTGCACAGTAAGCTATTATTTAGTATTTTAATAAACATATTATTAAACTACATTGTTATATTGTTTTACTAAAATACTAGATCTCTCCTTTCTGTTCCCTGGAAAATTCACACCCAACAAAACTTGATCTTTTTTTCAGTATATTTTGGCTTTTAACAATGCTCTCTGGAAAATGACAATAGACTTCTCTCTGGTACTGTTGGTTCCAGATACAGCATTTCAAAGTATTGTACATATCAAGAGCTAAATTCTTTTATTATGCTTCTGTCCTCTTGATGCTGGCAAGCAGCTCAGACAGAAATGACAATTTTCGCCTGATCTGCCCACAGAAAGTTGTTTATAGCTGTGGCCAAACACAAGTGCATAGCTGTAGACAACTTCAGAAAATGGCTAATCAAATGAAAATCTGACCCCTCATGCAGGTCAGATGAAAACATTTCAAAACAGAGCATCTTCTGTAACTTCTGTTTGCATTGCCTGCCAGCCTGTTGCTGTTTTCAGAAGGGTAGGGGGACAAGGGAGCAGAGAGAGTTCAGTCTGGGAGTTTTTCAGGCCCTACTGGAGGGTGGGGCAGGTGTATTGGAGCCTCCCCAAGGTGGGGGGGGGAAGGCTCCAGTTCACCCACTGCACCCTCCAGCATTGGCCGGGGAACCCCTGGAAAGAGCTCCCTCCACTCCATTTTCCCCCTCCCATTCTGAAAACTTTGCAGCCTCACAGAGAGCAAGGACCATTTCTAGGGGAAATCAGCTGCAGGCTGCAGCCAGCAGGTATATTCCCCTCCCCCCTGGAACCAACAGTGAACTTCTGTTTGTCCCAGGGGCTCACTGTACTCAGAACACTTACTGCAAAGCATTCGCAGTTACAGCAGGAAGCTGCAGTTCTGTCTACACTCCTTCACTATGCACTGATTTTTGTGTCAGCTGTATGAATCCCAGGCTCTGCTGCTGATTGTCTCTACAAGAAGCAGAAAAAATACAAATAAAGAGGCAGGAAGATCACTGTGTACCAAGGAGGCATGCCAAATATTTCCTGCCTTATTCCTTAATAGGATCAACCTCAGAAACCACAAAAAACTTGTCGGGCCATGTGTCCATGGGTTTCAAAATGAACAGAAGTCTGAGAGAGTTGCGTACACCCTACGGCTCCCTGCTTGCTGTGGTTTATCAAGATATACCTTGCCAATAGCCAGAATTTTTCCTCATATATTTGCAGTGTAGTAACTATTTTCACAGTCCCTATCATAATAGCTGCCTTCCTTCTTACTGTTGCAGTAAGGCTATACATTCATAGTCAGTAAGACTATGTAGTAAGACCATGCATGAAACTTACTGTTGAAGTAGGATAGATTATGTATGCATAATAGGTAGACAAGCAATGTCACTCTTATTAGCATAGTTGTTCTATGATTTGGGCTCTTCCTTCCCCGTACACTGTGGGTGCATCTACCCATGCCCCTGATTGTCCAATTGGTACTGCGCAGTGATTTAGTACTTATTTTACCAAGTACTAAGTGACTGTGCAGTATGCACTAGGACTGCACAATCCCAGCAGGACACGGTTACTTTTAGACACTATGGCAACATACCATCGGCATCATGTGCCTGCATGATATTTGCTACTCCTACACCAAAAATTATGTGTGGGAATGTGAGGCCTAGATGGAATATTGGCATCTAAAAGTGGAAAGTCAGTTTGGATTTAGACGATATAAGATTTGAATCACATTTGGCTTAGTTTTTTTTCTGTTTTTATTCCTCTCATATTTTAGCCAAATTCTCACTTCACAACTGCTTGGAAGAGAAAGGTTAGATTAATTCTGTTTTGTCTTTCTCAGCATCTGACAAAGTAGGCTGTTGCCTATGAAAGCTCATGCCTTTCAAAACCACCCAGTCTCTAAGGTACCAACCTGACCTACCTTTTGAAAGATGCCTCTGTCCTCCATAACATTTTGGAAGATGATGTAGGAAGGAAGTCTTTGCCTTTGAGAGTTAAAAAGGCAGCTTTGGCTACCATCACAATTAAGTCCTTATGAGATGGAACTGGGAATAGCTTTATGGGGTGCATCCCTTCAAGTGCACGTGTGGTTTGCAGTGTCGCCACACTGCACACGCTACACGTGTACACATTTATCATACTGCTAATTAGCAGCACAGCAGGGTGGGGTTTAACACCGAGAGATCCCGGTGTAAAAAAAAATGCACCAAAAAAAAAACCAAATTGGTGCGGTACACATGGCTGCAGCGTGTGCTGCCTGAAACCAGAGCCTGGCTGGCCAGAGCCATGTTCCAGCTGCCAGCCAGACTCTGGATTACTGGTGCTGCAGCACTGGGAGGCCCTAGGACCCCAGATAAGGCTGCTGGGGCCAGCCCAGGTGCTGTCCCCAGTCTCTCCTACCCCACCCAGAGCAATCTGCTGTGCGCCAAAGCACACATGGGGGCGCATGCTTGGGGTCAACTAGCAGCAGCACAAATATGTGCTGCTGCTATTTGTCCCCAGAGAACACATGTTCCTGGTCATGGGGACACACCCATGGAGTTTTTTCTGAACAAGCAAGGAGGTGACAACACAGACCAAATGTGCTGAAAGTAACAGTGCTCTCACAGCTGTCAACTGGAAGCTGCAGCTGAAGTACTGCATCCAGTTCTGGGCTCCTCAATTCAAGAAGGATGTCGAGAAGCTTGAGAGTCCAGAGGGGAGCCACACGCATGTTCAGAAGGCAAGAGAATAGGCTTTATGAAGAGAGGCTGAGATCCATGGGACTCTTCAGCCTGGAAAAGCACAGGCTCAGGGGGGGCCTGGTGACTGCCTATAAGTACATAAGGGGTATACATCAGGATCTGGGAGAACATCTGTTCACCAGAGTACCCCAAGGTAAAACAAGGACCAATGGTCATAAACTCATCCAAGACCATTTCAGGCTGGACACAAGAAAAAATTTCTTTACTGTCTGAGCCCCCAAGACTTGGAACAGACTCCCTCCAGAAGTGGTGCAAGTGCCTACCCTGGACTCTTTCAAGAAACGTTTGGATGCTTATTTTGCTGGGATCCTTTGACCCTAGTTGACTTCCTGCCCCTGGGGCAGGTGGGTTGGACTTGATGATCATCAAGGTCCCTTCCAGCCTGAACGTCTATGAATCTATGAAACTTCAAGATTGGGCTAAAGTGACTTTGGCAAGAAGGGTTGCTATCCACACTAATAACCACACCGAAAAAAGAAGATCATTTATAATTCTGTTTGATCACATCAGAAATGCGTATTTCAATTTATTTCATTTACCCCGAACACAAAATTAAAATTTGTATGATGTTTCTGAAATACAGCATGGCTTTTGAGTTTCTTCAACGTGTCTCCTCAGTAGTTCTCTTCTCCATTTGTTGACTGCAATTTAGTGGCAATATGAACATCATGTATATGTAGGCTTAGCAGAATTCAGTTTTTTTTAAATAGTTTTGATGGATAATATTGATATTTATTTTTAAGCATTTTATTTCAATTTTTATCGATTTACATTTTCAAGAGTGTGCGAAATTAAGGGTGTAGGGGCAGACAATTTATTAATGGCAAACTTTGCTTCTATAGGGCTGCTGTCAGCTGCATGGCAGAACTGCCATCAGTCCCAGCTTTGCTTGCCCATAGTTTCCTTGTCCACTTTGTCACCTCTTCTTCCTTTGTTCCCAGTCCCCTGGGGTTTCTGGGAGTTGCAATTCAACCTACAGTCAGCATGGTTCTGTACTGCTCTCCCTTTCATTACACAATCCATGAGCCATCATTTTTCTTATGTCCCCTTTCTACAAATTTTGATTATTAACAATGGAAATATTTTTTGCTGAGCTCTGAGTGTGAGGTGAAATCGACATTTATGAACATTTACCAATACAACTAGAATTCTGCCAAGCCTATGTATATGCAGGTTGTAAAGCACATAGTCATGACTAGCATTTTATGACATATGTTGGGGGTGAGGAAATGCCATCTGAATGAAAGGAAATTATGTTAATAATGCTAAAAGTTAGGCTGTCTTTTTTATAAACGCTGGAGTTACTTTTAATACAAAAATTCTCATTGTCAATTCATTTATTTTCCTAATCTTCTCTATTTCAAATAAATTATTTTGTATATTATTACAGTTTGCAAGCAAAGAAGTATTCCAAGGCTGGTATATACCAGTACAGTGAATGTGGTGTTTGGGGGTAGTCCCATTGAAGAAGGAGATGAGGAAACAGTACCATATTTTCCACTAGAAAAGGTACTTTTCCTATGTAATTGATCTTGTCAGCTTTATCTGTAGAAAAGCATTTTTGTCCAGCTTCATTAAATTGGATTTATTGCATCTTAAGAGGCACTTATATGGAGAATGTTTGTTTCTATAGGTCCATTTTTGCGTAGCTGTTGTTCTTGATACCAGAACTCTGTTGTGAGATTATTTTCACGGGTGGAGTATGTTTAATAAAAAGATGCTCATAAGCAGATCTGGGGTCTTGGAAAAAGTAAAAATAATGTTAAGTTAAAAGTGGACTTTGAACTTCAACGAGAAGATTCTTTACTGTACGGGCTGTCAGTTCTAATTCCTTGACTCCCGCCTCCTTTAGACTCAAGGCACCCCCACCATTACTTTTCTCAATTTAGTGGCACACCGTTTTAAAAAATAATGCATTTACCATACATAAAAATAATATGACTGGAAGCACACTTTAAATAAGCTGGGAAAATGTCGCAGAGCACTGAGGTGCCCTGCTTCTAGAGAGGGGAAACTGCCAGGGAAAAAGCCCTGGCAGGGAATAAGGAGCACAGCTGTGGGTTGCCAGGAGGTCAGCTGACCGGAAGGGGCAGGGCCTGGCCCTCATAAAGCCCAGGGGCTGAGGCCAGGCTAGCAGTTCCTTGCTAGCAGCCAGAGAAGCAGGAGCTCCCGAAGTAAAGAGGCGAGAAGCAGCCTGACCGCAGGTACAGCTTCAGCTGAGTAAGGATGGCAGGTCTGAGATGTTGGAGCAATGTTGTTATAGCCAGGTGGCTTATGGTTAAGTTGTAGCCAAGAGGCTTATGTTTTGCTTTGTTGTTACACCGGTGGTTTGGGTGAGGCTATCAGGGGTTGGAGGAGGCTTCATAGGGACCCACAGTGGTGTGGGGGCCCCAGCGCCAGTGAGGGCACAGCATCCTTATAAGGAACCCACAGCGGCATGGGGATCCCAGCGCCAGTAAGGGCATGGTGTACAGGGTGCATAGACCCCAGCCCCAGAGAGGGAAGGTTGAGAAGCTCCAGTGCGGGCGTGGCGAGCACCAGAGAGGGGGTACTACTGAGAAGCCCCAGTGCGGGCGTGGTGAGCCCCTGAGGAAGGGCGTAGCATTGTGGTAAACCCCGGAGAGAGGGGATAGTAGTGCGGTGAGCCCCGGAGAAAGGGGGTAGCAGTGCGGTGGGCCCGAGAGACAGGCGGCTTGACCGAGAAGTCCCAGAGTGGGCACAGAAGGCCCCTGGAGGGGGGCGGCTTTACCAAGAAGGCCCCCGGAGGGGGGTGGCTTTACGGGGAAGGCCCAGTGTCGGCACAGAGAGCCCCAGGAAAGGGGCGGCATTAGAGAGAGAGCCCCAAGAGAGGGGGCGGTATTCTTGAGAAGGCCCAGAGTGGGCACGGAGAGCCATAAGAGAGGGCGGCAGTACAGAGAAGGCCCGGAGAGAGGGGCATGAGAGTAGACCGAGAGACCGAACAACGTCTAGTCCAACTGCGAGGCTTGGGGCGTGGTATAAGGGGTGGCTGGAGCCACGCATAGCCCATAAGGCTAGGGTGCCCCAGGGCACCCATTTGCAGGACAAGACCCCCAAGGGCCCCGGGAGTCCAAGGGCACAGAGGTCACAACGAACCGTGTCCAAGAAGACGTAAGGCAGCCTCCCAACCTTATCTAAACAGAAAAGACATGGTGGGTGAGAATCAGATGGTGCCCTTGGGCCAACTTGGCACGGAGGCAGGGGCCTTAAGGAGATCATGGCCCTCCTGGAGGACCCCCGCCCATGACAGAAAACATACACATTAATAGCCATAATATTATAATAGTATAAGACACTTGAGCCTGTGGCAGGGCCAAGTTGGAGGCAGCTTTGGCACAACTGAGTTGAAGAGCTGGCCAAGAGAGGAAACAGGGCATGAGCCAGTGCCCACTGCTCTGGGTGAAACCCAGGGAGGCTCCGCTGTTGCACTTAAGTGGGTTTTTAAACCTAGTGCTTTAAGAATTTATAGCGTCAACGCATTTTTCCTTGATGGTTAGCTAGTTAAAGTCTAAACAAAACAGGGAGGAAAAGGATGACCATCATATTACAATTGTTAAGTTGCCTTACTCCTGTTTTTGGATTTGTCTAGGTGTGAAGACTTGTGTTTCTTGCAGCTATTGACTAGCTCAGCAATTAAATGTGATGGGCCGTGAGCAGTCAAATCAGGACACCTAGAGGCATTGCTATGCTACTGGACCTGTCTTTGGGTATTTGTTTATCAATGGGGCAAATTTGCAATAGCTTGTACCAGTTATGGTCTATTTACAAAACTCCAAACATTCATTGAATGATTGAGACATTTGTAACACCTTAGATATTGGATGGGTGGTTTGAGAAATGCGAGGGTGTCCCTTACGGGACATTTTTCCTCTATTCACAGGTTTTGCTTTAAATGTATATTTAGTCGTTTGTCTTCTTTAGTTGCTAGTTCAATTGAAGTGTATATGTAGTTTCCTTTCCTGCTTGAGCTATACTTGGGGAAGAGGCTTTTTCTGTCATTTAGTTTTGTACCTTGTTGGTAGTTATTAATGCAAGCCTTTCTGCTATTAATTAACCAAGTGTCAATTCTTAAAGCACTAGATTTAAAAATCCGCTTTTAAGTGCAACCCTGTTGCTTCTTAGGGCAAATGCCACCTAGTCTTTGCCTGCCCGGCAGTCTAACTGGCGTTTGACTGCACAGGTTGCCCAGTGAGCTGGGAGGTCAGGGTTTGAGGGAATCAGAACTGGAGTCTGAAGAAGTGCTGCTATATCTTGGCTGAACACAGCAGAGGCAGGAGAAGCACTGTATCTTGTCTAACCTCCTATCAGGCTGTTTAGGCCACATCCCAGTTCAGCTCCTCACAACATGTCCTGGAAACAGAAGCATGGCAAGACAGGTTGCTTTGGTGACAGCAGGGGCAGTAGGTGCAAGGCAGCATCATTAAAAGACTCTTGCAGCATCCTGCTTGAGAATAACTGCTCTAACTAGATCAGATGTAGATTAGAGTAACCTGGGGATACTCCAGTTTACCTTCACTTAGTGAAAAGTGATATAATTAAACGGTTCATTACATTTGCATTTTCTTTTTAGCATGTTGATCATTATTCTAGAACCAAAGCAATAGCAGACCAAATGATACTTGCTGCTAATGGAATCCCATTAAAAGGTATGCTTAAAGTATTAATTTTCTACTGTCATTAATGCACTTCAAACTATAAAAGGTATGGGCACTTGTACATGTGATGGTGGGACCATGTGCACGTGACAAAAAGTGACAAGAAATCATTATTTGTCTGACATAATGGTATCCCCGTGTACACATGCACAATTTCTTTTTGTGTTCAAATGTATTTGAGTATGGCAACTTAAACTATCTCAGATGTATTTTAGTTTGATCAGGGAAAATTGTCCCATTGTGGATAAAAACAACAAAAAAACAAAAACCATGTACATGTCTGGTGGCCAGTGAAGGTGGTGAGGATGGTGCACGGGATGCTGGAAGCCCAGGTGGGCTCACAGAAGTTTAGGCTTGGTGGGCTTCCAGCACCCCATGCACAGCCCCCACCTCCTTCTCTGGCAGCCAGTACACCTAGCTGCCCTCCTGCCACCTTCCCACACTGCCCCAGGGGCAAGCCAGCCCATTCCTAGGCAGTCCCAGGTGGCGGGGATAGTTCACAGGGCACTGGAAGCCCGCCATGCCCGAGCTTCCCTGAGCATGCCCGGTCTTCCAGCACCCCATGCACCATTAGATTAGGTCAGGTGCTGCCCAGTTAGCACCCTGCCCAGGCAGTCCAAGGGGGTGCTGCTGCCACCACAGAGGAAAGCATCAGGCCCATTCACAGCCCAGGGGCTGCACGACTTGGCAGCAGCTCGCTTAGGCAGGCTCCTCTGGGGGGAAAAAAGTGCCGAGCCCGATCCTTTTTTATTTTTCCCCCTTGTGGGGGCTGCCTGCCTCTCCCACAGGCGGAGATGAGCTGCCAGCAAGCTGTGAGCTGTGGGGGGTCCTGGACCTTCCCTCCACAGGGGCAGTGCCCCCCCTGGGGCTGCTTAGATGGGGTGCTAATAAGTGGGTGCTGCCCGGGGGGGGGGGCACTACCACCATGAAGGGAAGATCCAGAGCTGCCAGCAGCTCACCCCCCCAGCCATGGGAGAGGCAGGCTCTGTGTGTGTGTGTGGGGGGGGGGGAATAATCGGGGGCCTCACTGCTTTTTTTTTTTTGTTGTCTTCTTCTCTCTTCAAGCAGAGCCTGCCTGCAGCAAGGAGGGGTGAAGTGACATTGGGGCACCACTGTTCCATCACAGTGACAGGAGCCCCTAAATTACAATTAAAAACCCACCATTTCAATTTAAGGGAACTAGACGCCCCTCACGTATACAAGTGCCATATGGTGCTTTTCTTCTCTCAATAAATGTGTTTAATTTCTGTGTATGAGTATTCAGACAGATAAGGGACCATACACAAATGATAAAAAGGGATAACAAAAGATTCAGAAAATTTAAACTAAGTTAATTATAAATTATGGTTAATTTGACAATAAGAATAGGATTTGCTCCTTTCTTCCTTCCCAATGTTCATTATTCTTACTTAGACTAGTTATCCCACTGAGTTTCCTTATAGATGCAAAGTCTCCAGAAGTCTGACCACTAGCCTCATCCTCACAAATCCCCCCAAATTTACAGGTTTCCAAGAGAGCCATTGCTTGTTACTTAGATTTTACAATTTCTGGTTCATGCTAGTTTCTAAATCCTGAGTGCCTAGATAGCAGTTGCCACCCTGAATTGTTTGTTCATGCTGAACTTTGGAAGAAGGGTCTGATCCTTTGTCTCTTTCTCATGCATATCTCACTGATATTATGCATTGCTGGGGCTCAACAACACATTAATGTACTGTACTTGGAAACAGAAGCTGAAACTTTGTAATAAGCTAATGCAGAGGGTATTATTTAATAGTTTCAATACAGAAAGCATATTACACCTGTTCTTTGTAGAGCATATTGGTTACCTATTATTTGCATGAGGAGTTTAAAATATTAGTTTTGACCTGAAAAGTCAAAACTAATTTGGAAGCTAGCTGCTTTAAAGACTGTTTCTATCCCTATGTGAAGCTGTAATCAGTGGAGGAATAGCTATAGCTAATCTGGGATGTTCAGTGTTCTGTGTTTCTCACAGCTGTGGATAGGCCTTTATTTTATAAATCTAAGTAAATAATTAGACTGTAAGGAGTAATATCTCCAAATTGGGACGAAGCATATTGTTGAGGAAGTCTCTGCTAGTACCTTCTCCATTCTGTTTTCATCCTTCAAAGTAAAGGCAGCAATTTTCACAACTATGAAATTAATTTTTAAAGGAGGATGAAAACACCTTCCTTCAAAGAGAGTTTCTCACAGAATAGCTAGCCTATTTGTCCTTATGCTTCCCAAATATACAAATACAAACAATATACATGTGATACCTCTCATGTAGTAAGAAAACCTTTTCATTTGATCTCCTAGGAGGGGATAAGCTCCATACATGTGTTATTCGCCCACCAGGCATCTATGGACCGGAAGAGGAAAGACACCTGCCACGAACAGCAGTATGTATTGTATAATCCGATCCAGAGTATATTATAAGAAGTTATACCTGTACTATTTTTCCATCTAAAAATTAAATGTACAAACCAGTATCCTGATTACAGATCAAGGCATTGGAGTGAGATTCATAAAGGTATGCAGGTGCCTAGAATAGGATTTAGGTAGAATTTGGTCTTGAACCCACTCCAGTACAGTAGGAGGGCTGATTTGTCTTTCCCAGCTTCCACACTGCACTGGAGCCTCCTGATCATATTACCTTCATGGAGCAGTTGGATGTTAGCTCAACATGTGTTAGGTAATATGATATGGAAAAGTCCTAACATTGCTATGTTATAATGGCACTTAGCATGTTTTATCACTTGAACACTTGGATGCTAGCATTTTAAGTCCAGTTAACATGTCTTTAGGGTGACAAGGCTCCAAGAGAGTGATACCTAGAAACCCCACCTAACTGCATTATGCTCCCAAGGTATCTTTGGTGACTTAGCTTCTGGTAAAAACCTACTTAGGTGTCTGAAGTTCAAGTGTGTTACTAGAGATTCTGCCAATTTAACTGAGCCAAGCATTTAGTTAGGCATCTATGCCTACCTAAGAATGTTTGAAATGCACAGATTAGGTATCCCTTGTACCTTAATCTTTGGAGGGACCCATGCCAGTAGTTGTGCTGTGAGCACACCTGACACTCAAGTGAGTGAAAATGGTTGTCATTGTTGAATTCAGAACAATGGATGTGACTTCTAAAGGCCTAGGAATCACAGCTGTTACCCAGGGAATGGAAGATCTGGGTTCTAAGCTCTCTGCAGCTTCTAGAAGTTCAAACCCACAGCTTTGACTTCCTAGAAAAGTACCCAAATCAGCCTATGAACTGTTGGGATGAAGGTTCTCTCCTGTCCTCCTGTTCAAGCTGTTTCACTGTATAGAAAGAAGTACAACATTCAGTATGCAAGAGCAAGAGGGAACCTGACTCTCACCCAGTGAGGAAGGCATTCTTATGACAGAAGGGACTTCTGAACTCTGCTCCCACGTTCTTTATGCATTGTGCACTAGAGCCATCAGATCAAATACATAAACACCATTTGAAACCGGAGTCAAAACTCAGGACTTCTCCCTCCCTCTCAGGCAGGGGCTGGGAGTTATGCTCCCATCTTGCTTACTCTGTCATGCCCATGAATCTTGCAGTCCTTTCTACACAGCAGCCCAGCTTCCATAGGAGGAGTGTTGGGAGCTCTCAAGCCACCCACCCTAGCGTTTGCTGGCCATAAGGACAGTGTCCTGGGAGGTAGGACATGTGAGTCTGAACACCCTTAGGAGAAGGGGGCCCTAGAATCCATAATTCTGTCACTAGGCTACTATATAAAAGGTGAACCCTGCCACATCTTAAAAGAGTGAATCAGTTGCCTTTACATGAAGGAATGTGTTAGGTCTAAATCTAAGTCTAGATGCATGATTCAAGTTGCAAATCTCAATCTCACATAGGCACCTAACTCAAGAGGGGAGGTAGGCATCTAAATCTGGAAGAAAAGCAGTGTTTTAGAAACATTCCATTCCTCTTTCCTATTGGCTGTTTGAAGTCGTGTGTCATCGTCCCCCCCCACCCTCCGATTCACAATGCTCAGCTAAATCCCGCTCCAGTGTACCTCCCTCCAGGGAACAAAGAGTATACCTACATTCAGGGAGTAGGGAACTACTGGAATTGCAATTTTGTGTTTTTCATGGATGTCACAGGGCACTAAGTTGTGCCTGCTCCTTTAAGGACAGGAGCAGCATAGCCAGGGGGCTCTGCAAGCTAGGCAGTGCATCACAGCTGTGGATTACCTGAGCAACAGGCTAATCTAATTAGCCAGCATCTGCAGACAGTCAGCTGACCAGAAGGAGGCAAAGGCCTGAGCACATATAAGCCCAAGGCTGGGGTTGGCAGGGGTTAGTTCTCTGACAATAGCCAGGGGAAGGAGCTCCTGCATAAGGAAGCTACTCGGGGACCTTTGGTGGCCTGTTCTACTGCCTGCAAGATTAGTAAGGCTCCAGGACCTCATAGAAGGTACCCAGGGCTAGGAGGCATGCTATACGAGGTGAGAAGTTTGCGTTCTTAAAGGGGCAGAGCACAGTCTCTTTTGGTTATTGTTATGTTATAGCCCAGGGGCTTATGTTTGTTTTATTGTTTGTACCACAGGTTTGGGATGAGGCTGTAAGGGGAGCTTTTGGAGGCTTCATTAGCACTCAGACCTGAACCTGTTCAGCCTCAGCAAGAGGAGGCTGAGGGGGGACCTGGTGGCTGCCTACAAAGTCATCCGGGGG
>NW_005842178.1:1649935-1658236 GCF_000455745.1 Alligator sinensis
GGGGCGGTGGGAGGACCCCCTGTCTGGGGTCTTGTGACCCCAGCATTCATCCCTGCCTATGGCAGGGGGTCAGGCTAGATGATCTGTTCAGGTCCCTCCTGACCCTAGCTTCTGTGAAACTGCTATGAGTACAACTGAACAAGGGCCAGAGAGCCCAGTTCCAGAGGGATGCAGCAGAGACCGGGACCAGAGGGCCTGGTGCCAGGAGGTGCACAGCAAACACAGGGGCCAGGGGGCCTAGCATCAGTGGGGTGCAGCAGACAGGGGCCCCATAACCAGAACAGACCAAGTTAGCTAGTGCTTTGGAGTCAGGTCTAACACAGTGGACCTAGGCTAGCCAGATTAATGGGGATGAGGTCCAGTAGGCCTAGACCCCAACAGAGGGAACAACATCCATGTAATATTCGCAAGTTATGGGGTATGTGCTAAAGGAGAGGTTTGGAGCCATACGATTAGCCCATAAGGCTTGAGGTGCCCCGTGTGGCACAATACTGGAGTGAGGTCTGGCAAAGGGCCCAATGACCAGCAAGTTCCTGTGAGGTTCAGTATACTGGGGCGATATGAAGGCCGGTGGGCAGCCTCTCACTTTATTACTTTACCATAAAGATGTGGCAGGAAAGACAAGAGGGCATCCTTGAGGCAAAGCTGGCACAGTTCCAGGGGCTTCATGGCCAACCCTCGGGACCCCGAGGGTGTATTGGAAGAAAGCCATGACCCTGAGGAAGGGAGTGAACCCTTGGGCTAGTATAGAAACCCTGAGAGTCTTATCATAAGCCAGCAGTACCAGAGCTCAGGAGAGGGAGCTGAAGGTAAAAAAAAAAAAAAAAAATACTGCTGTAGGAAACTGAAAAAAAAAAAAAGACTTCAGGCCCAGGTCAGGGGTGGTCCTCTTCCCAGTGGAGAGGGGATAAAAGGAAGAGAGGATCAGGAAAAAACCAACAACAACATGGCAGAGATAGAGACTATGGAAGCTTTAGAGCAAGAGACCCTAACTGGCAGTTGCAGGCAGATGAGGTGCAGGGAAGAGTGGCCCACTTACAACGGGAGCTAGAAATAGTGAGGTCCAAAAACAAGCAGGCCAAAGCAAAAGTGTCTGTATTAGAACTATGTTTGCAATCTTGAGAGAAGGAAGGAGGGCCCAAAGAAGTCAGACGTCTGATTGCAGGTTGACAAAACTCAAGCGCTAGAACAACTCATCCTGAACGAAGCTGAGAAGAGCAGAAAACAGGAAAAAAAGTTGCACAAGATGCAGGAGATGGTGGTGTTGATGCTGAACCTGTCCAAAGCCGGTGCAGCCCAGGCAGTGGAAAATAAATAAATAAATCAGATTTTGCACGTTGGATTGAAGAATCAGAACACCTTATAGGGACCATCCAGAAACAACTGCAGGATCAAGAGGATAAGGTAGAGGAGTTGCATGGCAAGCTGGAGAGTGGGCAACAGTGATACTTCCAATTAAAACAAGAGATGTGGAGAGAGTTAGTCCAAAGCCATATCCAGTCAGAGGAGATGGGAAAGGTCATGTCAAGAGAAATGGAGAAAGTCAGAGAACAGATGGAAGGTGTGTTTGTAGGACCAGATGCGATCCTTCGAGGCAGAAGCAAGAAGTAAAACCAAGGAGAGTGACACATTGTGAACCCAGTTGCAAAGGGTGGAGGTGGAAAAGAGCCAGTTTGGGGAAAAGATACAGTCCAGATACAGATGGGAGCAGTGCGACAGGGAAAGAATACTGTGATGGATAGACCCTCAGGGGTAGGACTTGATATCCATTGGCAACACAGGGGGTGCACGCAGATGTACGTGCACCCCTTGAGATTGACAGCTGCTGCCAGTGGCACCTGCAGACAGTCATCACTCACCACCGCTCCCCCTTGCTTCTGCCGGTGGCATCTGTGGGTGGTTGCTGATAGCTGCTGGTGGTGCCTGCGGGTGGCCGCTGATCAGTGCTTGCCACCCCGCTCCCCCTCGCCAACACCACCGCAGCCACCTGCAGAAGCTCACCGCCACCATGCCACCACCGCCTGCGGGTGGTCTCCATGCCCCCCCCCCAGCCTCAGGAGGCACACAGCATTCATGCTTATCCCCATATGGGAAGAGGCCCTGGCAGCTATCTTGGAGTGCCTGGATCAGAAATGGTGCTAGCTGATAAGCCAGCATATGGAGGAGGTGGACCAACTACGAGAGAAACTGGAAGAACTTGCCAGCAGGCCAGAGGCTGAAATATTGATAGTGGCAGATCATATCTAGCAGGTAGAAGTGAAATGGGCGGACATGATAACTGAGCAAAAGAACAAGCGGTCCAGAACAAGAGGCAGGAGGAGTGACTGGTTATGCTGAGGCTGCACTCAGAAGGTGAAATAACCAAAACCAAGAGAATGGAGACCAAGGGCTGCCAAGCCCAGGCACGCTGTAAATCAGATACATGCTCTGGAAGAGAGGTATTGGCTGAAGCCACAGCCAGAAAACAGGCTGGAGAACCAGAGTTGAGGAGGATGGGACGAACACCTGGAGAGATCCTAGAAAAGGCAGTGTCACACACAAAACCCAACCTCAAGGAAGAGCGAAGTACCACACAGGAACAAAAGCCATCCCAGTAGCAGTCAGGGGACCAAGATAGGGATTAGGAAGTCCTGAAAGGGAAAAGCAGTAGGAAGTGAAGAGGGCCCCAAGGGGCAGTGGTGGAATGGGGTTCAAAGAGGTAGACACCAAAGAAAGAGATTGGGATAACCCCAGATAAGGAGACAGAAGGCTAAAGATTATCTTTAGACATTGCTAAAGATAATCAGGCAAGAATGGGGGCAAAGGCCTGGAAAAAAAGCCTCAACTGTACGTCAGTGTCATGATACAGCCTCCCCAGGGATGGCCGTGATGTCCCTAGGGCCCCATAACCGTTTCAGCTCCACCCTATGGTCACCTACTAATCTCGCCTGCCACATTTTGCTGGTTTAAATAATGAATTGAGATGCTGCCCTTGGGTTGCTGCTTGGTCACAGTCCTGACAGACTCCCCTAAGCCCTGTGGGTTGTTGGACCCCTTACTGCATCCCACACTCAAGAGGTGCCTTATGATACTCCCAGGCCTTATGGGCTAGATGCATGCTCCAAAGCCTCCCCTTTACCACACCCCATGCCTCACAGGTGGCAATTAAACATTGTCCCTTTTTGAGGCCTCCATCTAGCTCAGCCTCTTGTCACTGTGCCCTCTCTGGTGTGGGCTCTCCACACTGTAGTGTGCCCCAATGAGGCCTCCCCAATAGCCTCAGCCTAGTCTACCGGTTTCAGTAAGAGAAAACACAAGCCCCTGGGCTACAACACAATAATAACATAGGGTTCACACTCATAGAGTCATAGATTGTTAGGGGCCAGAAGGGACCTCGCAAATCATCGAGTCCAGCTCCCGTGCACTAGGCAGGAGGACAACTGGGGTCAAGCGACTCCAGCAAGGTGACTGTCCAGTCTCCTCTTGAAAACCACCAGGGTAGGTGACTGCACCACCTCTGGAGGGAGTTTATTTTACAGTCTGGACACCCTGACTGTGAAGGTGTTTTTCCTGGTATTAAGCCTGAAGTGCCCTTCAAGGAGCTTGTATTCATTGGTCCTAGTCTTCCCCAGGGGTGCCCTAGTGAACAGTTGTTCACTGAGCTCCTGATGTACTCCTCTGATATAGCAGTAAGCCGCTATCAAATCCCCTCTCAACCTTCTTTTCTTTAGACTAAAGAGGCCCAGGCCCCTCAGCCTTTCCTCATATGGCCCTGGGGTTTATATGTGCCCAAAGCCCTGGCTTCTTCCGGTCACCCGACCGGGTGCAGGTGCAGGCTAATTCCCTCATTAGCCTGCTGCCATGGCAACCTGCACCTATAGGGGTTCTGCCTGGCTCCTAAGACCCTCTCTCTAGGCAGTTTCTGCCCTTAAAGGAGCAGGCACCCCTTAGTACCCTACGACAGTCAGCAATCTCCCAAGGCAGGCCAAGTAGTAGACACTGAGAAAATTGTTTGCGACGAAAAGTAGGAGGTGTTGCATATGTCAGGGTGTAGGCGGAGGCTGGGAAAGACCCAACCCAAAGAGACCCATTCCTACTCTGCTTCAAACACATAATTGAGGTGGTGAGAATTCCTTCAAGGATCCCCTACCATCACATTCAAACATGCCAGAAATCCATAGTGACATGTTTGCAAAGCACCCTCATTGCCTCAGTTTCAGATTTTGAGATTGCAGAGATTTTCAGATGTTGGCATTATAACATAGCAACATTAGGACTTTTCCAGATTGTATTACCTAACACATGCTCCACAGAGGTAATATGTTCAGGAGGCTCCAGTGCAGTGTGGGAGCTGGGAAAGACAAATCAGCTCTCCTGCTGCAATCTCAAAACGTGAAACTGAGGAAGTAAGGAAGTTGGTTTTCTGGCAGTGATCTCAAGAGTGTCAGGGAGTCTGCATGTATACCCTCTGGCACTTGAGTTTTTGAATAATGTTCCTAAAGCCAGATACCTAAGTATCAGCTAACTTTGATCTAATATTTCTCCCAAATCTATAATTGCTCCAGTAAAATATATTACCCAAACAACTCTTACTTTTTGCCTGTTTCCTACAGCATCATAGTTATAATGACATCACTGCCTTACTTTTAGGCACAGGAATACTCAGCACTGCCATATGTGAATCTTGGGCTTGGTGACTGAACACATAATACAGAGTAACAGATAACATAGTTGGAGAGTGAGAATTAAAATAAAAAATCTGCCCTTCTGTGTGAGAGAGAAATCTTGAGTGAGACCTGCTATGGTTGAAAGGCTAAGCTTGCATAACTGCTTATCCCACATTATTTTAGGGTTTTTTTCAGCCAAATCTTGTAATGACATCTTAGTTCAAAGCTGTCCAAATTTTGTCCACTGGAAGGTTGACATCTCTATTCCCATCTTTCTCATGGGCCTCATTAAGTGGATGAAATGGAAATAATTAGCTGAAATAGCTAGCTATACTCTAGACGTCAGTACTACTAATTTCATGGTAATAAAATTCCCATGATATGAAAAAAGTCCCTTTTTATTTTTTCTATTTTTTTCCATTTTATTATTTAATTTTCCTAGTATAGAAATTTGTCCACAGGCCATGATTTAACCACTCTCAGACCATATGCAGCCATTTAGACAGCCCTGTCTTAGTTTACTATTATAAATTAGATCATAGCTGTAACACACAGATCTAGTTAAATTTTCCTTATGCCAAATTTAGGATGTTTGTGAATAAATAAAGGAAAAATAAATCTTTTAATTTTTATGAGAAGGAAGATTTGTTTGGCAAAATCTCTTTGTGGGCCAGTTATGCAGCTGACAGAAATGCTAGGCTATCTTTCAGGTATAAAATGCCCTTCCTCAGGTCTGGGAATGGATCAGGTATACCCTAAGCTAAATACCATATCTAATGATTACTTTTGTTTAAAATGTACAAATGAACATAGTCGTATAAGGGAAATAGTAAATCTGTGGAGCAAGAAGTTAACAAGTAGTTACAGACCAAGTAAAGAACAATGGAGAAAAATAAACTGTTTAAAATTCTAATGAACCATAAAGCCATTGTCTGTGTTAAGTCCTTAGTTTTCAGAGTTCAATGAAAGTACGATTTTTGTTCCCAGGTCCATCTTCTGAAGGTATTGCATAGGTTTTCCTTAAGGACCATAATTGTGAAGTCATAAATGGAATGGTTATTCTGGGAAAAATGTTGTCCCACTTGTGGTTTGGGTGTTTTTTCCATAATTTTTCTGTGAGAGTTCTGGAAACAACACACAGATTTCCAGCCACAACAGATTACACAATTTCATAACACCTTCCACTGCAACTACAGCATTACTTTTTATTTTTTGACAGAAACCAATGTAATGAGTCAGTCAGCCATTAACTTCCCTAAACTCCTAAATTAATTTCCCTTTCTGAAATTATTTAATTATTGTGTTTCTGCAGAAGAATATTGAAAGGAAGCTATTTAACTTCAAGTTTGGAAATCCCAATGCTCAGATGAACTGGATTCATGTTGAAAATCTTGTACAAGCTCATCTGTTAGCTGCTGAAGCTCTCACGCCTGAGAAGGGATATAGAGCTGTAAGTAAACAATTAAATTTTATATATACTACAGTTAGTACAACCAACCTAATTCTTACAGTACCAAGGTTTTTCTTTTTTAATTTTCAGCAGCAAAAGTCTTGTTCCTCAGGATGAATCCACTAAATTTGCAACATGGTTGTCATGTTAATTAATACAATAGCTTATGGTCAGTTTGATATAGTTCGAAAAGACAGGTCAAATTTCTCTGTCTTTCAGATATAAAAATCTGTTTTATAGATAGAAACCATGGAGTTCTTCATGCCAAATATTTGCATTGAAAATGCAGTTTGGTGCATCTTGTTCTTACATTACATTTTTCCTTCTTGTAAACAAGACTCACAGAAGTAATGTAGGAACACTATGTAAATTACTATGCCTAGCATTATCAAATATTATAGAATATTTTTTTTTTAAAGTCAGTTCTGATTCTGGGTGCATAAACCTTTAGGTGAGCAACCTCTGGTGAGCAACCTCAAGGCTGGATTACAGAGAGCAGTGGCCTGGTCACATCAAGCCTCCAGCAGTAAGAATTTCCCTGCTTCTTTCCCCCAGTGCTCAGAAGCATGTTCCCTTCCTATTCTTCCTCATCTCCATTGGTGCCACTGTCCTAGGGGTGGGGGAGGCCCCAGAGCCACTCCTGCCTGCTCCAGCTGGGCTGTATAGGGCATGGGCTCAGCTTGGGATAGGGGCAGGTGGGTTTCCCCTTCCCCCCAGGTGTTCCCTGCCAGCCTGGGAACAGGCACAGGGAGGGAGAAACACACCTGCTGCCACCATTGTCCTGGGCTGAGCCTGGCCTCTACACAGTCCAGCTGGAGCTAGGCAGAAGTAGTTCTGGAGCTCCCCTTGCCCTCTGAACAGTGGAGGCAGTGGCAGACAGAAAAGGGTGAGGAGGGGAGGACACATGCCTCTGAGTATGGAGGCGAAGTGGGGGGATTTTTACCTGATTTGTGGACTTTAAAAAGTCCCTAAATGCTGTGGCATGGTCTGCCCACCCTAGTGGGCAGGGGAGAGGGGAAGAAGGCTGGGAATAGGGAGGCTGCCCACCCTGACAGAGCCAGTCACTCTTCCTGCAACCTTTTGTGGAAAATGTTCCCCTTCTGGTATTGCTTGATGTTACATGCATAGAGAACTCCAATACATTTAATAGATTTCATAGACATTAGGGCTGGAAGGGACCTAGAGCTCAAAGGCTGGAAGCATCCAAGCATTCCTTAAAGGTATCCAGAGTAGGTGCTTGCACCACTTCTGGAGGGAATCTATTCCAAACTCTGGAGACTTGGATAGTAAACAAGTTTTTCCTCATGTCCATCCTAAAACGGTCTTCCAGCAGTTTGTGACCATTAGACTTCCTTTTCCCTTGGGGTGCCCTGGTGAACAGACATTCTCCCAGTTCCTGATGCACATCCCTTATATATCTCGTATCCCAATTATTTCAGGCAGAGGGCCACTTACCCAGTTTTGGCAAGCTGTCAAGGGCCGCATGGGTAGCCCCGCCCCTTGACAGGGTCCCCGCCCACTGGTCACCATCCTGGCACCAATGTCCCAGTGTCTCAGGGCCAGCATCGGTGGGGCCCAGAGTGGGGCGCAAGCTGTAGAGCCGGGCTGGGCTGCACCAGCAGGGAGAGCGGGGAGCTGGCCCAGCTCCATAGAGCCCCTGCCGGCTGGGACCCTGTCCTCCTGCCACCCCACTCTGGGCCCCACTGGCACTGGCCCCGGGACACCAATGTGGGTCCCGTGCACCCGCTCACTTCCAGTGCCCCCCAGCCCCGTGGTACAGGCGGGGGGCAGCGTGCAGCCCTGACCCCCTGCTCCCCAGCAGGGGACAAGCAGGTCCTGAGTGTGGGGAAAAGTGGCCCCTCCCCCGCCTGGTGGCCCACACTCCCTGCTGCAGCCACTCGCAGCCTGCACAGGGCTGTCCTGAGCAGCCACAGGCAGCCCCAGGCGGGCTGTGAGTGGCTGCAGTGTGGGGTGCCAGCCATGGGGCAGGCGAGGGGCTGCTTTTCCTACTCTCAGCATCAGCTTGTAAGTCTCCCCCACTGTCAGCCTGGGCCCCGCGCTGGCTCCCGGCACACCTGTCAGGACTGTGCCACAGTGGCAGCTGCTGCGGGCCCCCTGCTTGCTGTGCCGGGCAGTGTTTGCCACCGCCGCCTCTGGGCTGCCCAGCGCGCGAGCTCCGGTTGGGCCGCCGCCGCAGCAAACACC
>NW_005842178.1:1658300-1679725 GCF_000455745.1 Alligator sinensis
TGGTGCCCCGCACTGCAGCCACTCACAGCCCACCTGGGGCTGCCTGTGCCTGCTCAGGACAGCCCTGCACGGGCTGCAGCCAGGAGCGCCGGCCATGGGGTGGGGGAGGGGCCACTTTTCCCCGGGTTCCTTCCCTGCCTGGGGTCCCCCCCCACTTACCTGAGGTTCTGGCGCGGTGCGCTCACATGGTCCCAGGCTGGGGGGGCTGGGCCAGGGGGGCCTTGTTGTTGCGGGAACCCGCCAGGCTTCCCCTGGGTCCTACTGCCCTTGGTTTCTGTCATTTTTGACAGGAACCAAGTACAGATAAATATTAATTTTCTAAATTTTTTAGGGGCTCCGCGAGTCGGATAGAATGGCCTCGAGGGCCAGATCCAGCCCGCGGGCCATATTTTGCCCACCCCTGTCATATCCATTGCTCCCTGCCTAGGAATAATTGACAATAAATTCAGAAGGCCAAAGGGCATTACCAGGAACATCAAAGCTCAAATGAGACATACCCCAAGCTATATGCAAATAAGGCTTATTTTTATTAGAAAATTAAGTATTCTTACATCATGACCATAAGCTATTGTATTAATTAACATGACAACCATGTTGCAAATTTAGTGGATTCATCCTGAGGAACAAGACTTTTGCTGCTGAAAATTAAAAAAGAAAAACCTTGGTACTGTAAGAATTAGGTTGGTTGTACTAACTGTAGTATAAGAGCTAAATACAGTGGCTGTGGCTCTCTGTATTATATTAATGTAAAACATAGCCAACTCCATTAAATTCTGTAGATTACCACCAGTGTGAAACTTTTGTGAGATCAGAACTCAATCTGGTGGAAGCAGCTTAACTGCCTTTATTAGGCTTGCTATATTATTTACAAAATCAATAAAGATATATTTAATAGGGGGGAAATGCCTTTACATAAACAGTGTTTGGCTTCTAACCTCTCTTTTCTTTGCTTTTTTTAACAGAGTGGTCAGGCATATTATGTACATGATGGCGAGAATGTCGTGTTTTTTGAATGGATAGCTCCATTAGTATGTATTATACCCGTCTACTTACATGTGGGACTTGAGCATATAACTAATCTAGAGGGGATTCAGCGCTAAGCAAGTGCTGAAAATCAACATCTTGTTTATATATTTATTTGTTAGATTAGAATTATATTATGTTCTCCTCATGCACCCAAAACTTCCACTGGCTTCAGCGCTTTAGGCATGCGTTATTAAGGTCAGTGGAGAATCATGCCCTTAAAGTTTCTTTTAAACCTACAACAGAAACAGCATGAAATTCTCATAACTAGCAGATCTGGAGTTTAGCAACTGTCCTACTGTCCCTGCAATACACACAGGTGAAATTCACTGAAAGCAATGCAACAAGATTGTACTGAAGGAATAAGAAATCCTCTCTTTTCATGTCACTGTTATTTGGAAATAGCATCACCTCTACTGGTGTCACCTGTGTTTGTGGCAAAGGTTTCAGTTAGAAAAACTAAAATAAGGGCCGTAGTAAGATGAATTGGAAAAAAAGTTCAAATGTATTATTTAACAATAATCTTGCTGTACTAACATCCATCAATTTGATATTAATTCCTTTTTCTTACTCTCTTTTTCTTTTAAATCCCTTCCAGTTTGAAAAATTAGGTCACAATAAACCATGGATTCATGTTCCTGTTTTCCTTGTTTATATAGCAGGTAAAATAGTAAAATACCTTAGAGCAGGGCTCCCTCTCCCTTCTCTTTCCAGAGGTCAGTGTGGTGCAATGCAGCACAGCCTGCAGTGCCAGAGGAGCCCATGGCTTGGTGCAGAGGAGGGTCCACAGCCAAGGAGGCAGGGAGGGGGTAGAGGGAGGATGCCCGTTGGCCTGCTTGCACAGTGCAGCAGTGGGGGTGCTGCCCACCTGCACACACAGTGCAACAGTGGTAAGGAGCCACCCATCTACACAGTGCCAAGGGAGCTTGCAGACAGGGAGGTGGGGTGGGGGAGGATGGCCCCAATGGTGTGGCGCCAATGGTGTGTGCGCCTTACTGGCAAAGAAGTTGGACAGCACTACCTTAGATTATTGTGCTCTATTAGTTGCATTTCAGCTTTTATTTCTGCTGCTGTTAACAGTAATCTGCCTAACAGTTTTGCAATCTTTAGCGTTTCCCTTTGTTTAACTCCTACACAACTGTTGTATATTTTGTACCATTTGGAATTGTCTCCTATCAGTGGAAGTGCAAGCTGTCACTGAGTTAATTATATGCTTTGTTAATTACATGGTGTTGTCAAAGCATCTGATCCTGCCTCTGTAGAAAGCCCACAACAACCTAGGGTGTCAGTGTGGGAGTATTGGGCATGTAGCAAAATGTAGGATATTGCACACAACAGCTATCATCACCCAGTTGCTCTCACTTTGCTGTTATTGCTCTAATAAGGTAACTTTCTGTTGTATAGCTGTAGTGATGGAGTATCTGCACCTGGCACTGAAACCCATATTTCATTTTACACCTGTCTTTACCAGAAATGAGGTAAATGTCTAAGTGTATACATAAACAGTTTTTTTTAACTTTCTGACCAATTTCCCAGGAAACATATGATATCAGTAGGACACCTTCTCTGGGTAGAGGCCAGAGGGTGGAAACATATAAAGTAGATAGAGAAGAGTTCCACTTTTCTCTGCAAGACCAACCCCCTCTGTGACACCAGTTTTCTACCCCATTTTTTACAGAACTAATAATTGGGACTTGGAAATTAGACTGGGTTGTGGGGGTGAAGATTCACTTTTCAATATAGGGATTGCAAGGAGAATTTTTTATGTTATATTTTCTTATTTTCATATTTTACTCTGTTTTTGTAAGTTTTTTGTCTTTTGTTATAAGCTACCCTGCTAAGTCTGTTTTCTGGAAGGGCAGCATAGAACTGTAATAAATTGATAAATTCAGCCCCCTTTGGGGGCAGATACCCAAAGGCAGTACCAGAGACTAGAAGTGAAACTGAACAAAAAATCTAACAGTCATCTGATTTTTTTTTTTTAATAAACAGTTGTGTACTGTGGAACTGCTTATGAAATGGAGGTTCTTAAAACAGCTTAAGTGCAAGTATCCATGCTGGCAGGGGTAGATCCAGGATTTTGGAAACAGGGGTGCAGGAGTAGTGACCTGTGCTGCTGTGGTGGCTGCACCCCAGCTCCCAGCCTCCCCCTAACATTAGGGTGAGCAGAATGCCATAGGAACAACAGTGGGGAATTATTTTTAAGTCCCTCAAGCCAGGTAAGTGTCTTCCCTCCCCCTTCCCTTCCCTTCCTGCTCAGCAGCACATCTTGCCCTCCTCCCCTACCTGCTTCTGTTGCTGTCCCCAGATGACCAGCAAAGGTCGCTCCAGAGCCACTCATGACTTACTGCAGCCAGACTGCCTGTGGAGCTAGGTTTGGTTAGAAACAGCAGCAGTAATAGCAGTGGCAGTAGGCAAGTTCTCTTCCCTCCCGCCTGCTCCTAGGCTAGCAGGGGAACCAGGTAGGGAGAAGGGACACACCCACTGCTGCTGCTGTCTCTGGCTGACCCCAGCTCCACGCAGAGCCCAGCTGGAATGGGTAACAGCAGTTGTGGAGCTCCCACCTCCACCCCTACCCCTGCCCCTGAGGCAGCCAGAGACGGCAACAGCCATGGGCAGGATAAAAGGGGAAGGCGCCGTTGAGCACAGAGGCTTCAGGAACTGAAAAAAAGTCCCCTGCTGTTGTTCCCATGGAATGGTGGACTGAAAGGGGGGTACATCTGTGCCATAGCACCCCTCATGGATCCACCTGTGCATAGCAATGGGACAGGAACAAAAGCAGTCTCAAAACCAGGATGATCAGCAGACACCATGAGAGAGAGCTGGTCAAAGCTCAGAAAGTCTCATATTTCACTTTGTTTTTATTCCAAATTAAAATTAAAAGTCAGTGTATCCTGCAAAAGGTCCTTTGATCTCATTTCTACTTTTAAGTTTATTTTATTTATACCACATTATAACAGTTATTGGTTATTTCTTGCTCCTTTGTCTAGCTTCCACAAAGTTCTTCTGTGTACTCAATTGGTGAATATATGTTACAAGCCCAGTTTGTGAGCAGTCCATAAAGGATATGAGCTGTTATAGCCTCAAGCTTACAGAATCTTGGCTGTTTAGCTTAAGCTGTAACAACTCATACCTTAAACTGTGGACAGCTGTGGTGCTGGCCAAGAGGTAGTTCTCACATCTGCTGCATGGTACAGTCTGGTCCTAAATAATGTTTTCTTCTGTTGAGATTCTGCTCTTGATTCTTGGTTTTTACTCCATGGTGCCACCTACACCATTATGTTTTGTTCAAATTATAAATCATGAACAACTTAATTTGCTGTTCTTTTCTTTTTTAGGTGTGGAATATTGCTGTCACTCACACTTACCGAATAGACAAGGCACGTAGTCAATTAGGTTACTACCCAAAGAAATTCAAATTTGCTGATTGTGTGGATCAATATCTTAAGACAAGACCCAAGCGTCGGGATAACTACATGTTATTTAAAGTCCTGCTTGCCTTTTGCATCTTGTGTTTGAGCTTACTTTGTTTCTTTTTTTAAGAGCAAAGTTACCCACTTACTGAAGGAAAGCCACTGTTTACTGATCTACCATATATATTAATATTCCTAAGTATTAATAAGTCTCAGATCCAACAAGAGGCTTGTATATAGTGGCTACATCTACATGTGTGCTATAATGCACGCTAGCCTAATGCACATTAAAGTGTCGCTTAAAAAACTATGCTCTTACTCTAATGTTCAATAAAATAGGCTGCTGTCCATTAAACGACACTGAAAAAATGTGCACTTTTGTTACTGCGCATTAAGATAACCTGATGCGCATTTGTTTAGTACTTCACGCTGGAGGTACTAAATGTAATGTGCATTAGGAAAAGCACCTTAATGCATGTGTAGATGTACCCAGTGACACTCAATATTGGCATGCCTAAAATTATAGGATGCTGGCGCTCAAAATGGAATATGCATACCTAAGCTGAGCACCTACGTTCCTCATAGAGCCAGAGTCAGCAATCTTTAAGGATCAGTGGACCAAAATAAGGCAGCTGTGTCCAAAGGTAGGCCACTTACTGCTTCCCCTGGCACCATTTCAAGCCATCAAGCACTCCAAGAGGGTTATTGCATTTCTCCTAGTCTTGGATGCCTAGGTGCCAGTTAGAGGTAAGGGCCTATATGAAACTGGATACACAGCTTTAGACTGCTTTCTTCAACCTTTAAGGAGCAGTGGACCAAAATAAGGCAGCTAGATCCAAAGGTAGGCCACTTACTGCTTCCCCAGACACTACTCCAAGCCACCTGCTCTCACCCCAGTCCTTCCTGCTCCATGCCAAGGACTGCTCTCTTACTCTCACGTCCCCCTACTACAGCTGCTTCCTCCCTTACCCATTACCACTAATTTCTGTCACCACCATTTGTCACTAGTGACTAATTTCACAGCAAGAGATGAGGGCTGGGGAGGCAGCAGACAGTACTACAGAAACATTTTGGAGCCAGAGGAATTCAGAGAGCAGGGTATCAAAAAAAAAATCACCAGACTGAGCTGCACTGCAGCCAGACTAGATGCAGTCACTTGGTAGACTGAATCTGGCCCGTGGGCCGTAAATTGCTGATCCCTGCAATAAATTATATGGGGAAAGTTAGGTGCTTAGGAATGAGACTCAGAAATCGGCATGCTGAGCAAAGGGGTGCTACACTAGCCAATAGAAAATGCTAAGGGGAGGTTGTTTGCATCCCTTCCAGTCTTGGGTGCCTAGGTGCCAGTTAGAGGCAAGGACCTATGTGAAACTGGATATATGGCCTGAGACTGCTTTCTTCACTTAGACACTGAAGATACACAGGAGCTAGCTTACTTGTTTACTTTAAGATATGACTGGAGGAAGAGATAAAGGTGTGCACTTTTCCTAGAAGAGTCTGGTGGACAAAGTACTCCTCCAGGAAGGGGGAAGTTTGTTTTGTAGGACTTTTTTAGCCTGGGCTGGTTCAAACATACATCTCACAATTCCCAGGATAGTGCCCTCCTTCCTTTTGCATTAAAGAGCCAATGAATAAAATAGATAAAAACACTGGGGGCTGGAAACACAACCGAGGACTCCCAGCTAGAGTCAGCTCCGGCTTGCTTGTTCTTTGACCCCATGAATCCTGTGTTTCTTTCTATACAGAGGCCCAGTTTCAACAGAAGGATAGAGTGTGCCCCCAACTTCACTTCTTTTAGGTAGGTTTTTTTAGGAGGTAGAAGACAGCCCAAAGGGAGTCTACAACTCAAGCCGTCTGCTTTCTGGGTGAATGATCTCTGCCACCATAAAAGAGTAGGTACTAGTGATACCTCCTCCTCCAACTGTGTTTTATGAATGGAATCAATTTATTTAAATTGGTGACAAAAACTGGAACCCATCTACCTGCTCTTGCTTTTTACCTACTGAACTCAGAGCTGAGATGGTGAGGGCACTCCAGGGATTTCCCTCACATGCTAGAGATGCAGCATTTGAGGAATGACAGCAGGGACCTTCCCAGAGCTGCTCAGTTCTGGGTTTGGAGAATGCAGAGCAGATCAGGTAGGCAAAGGTTATCTTTCAGGAGCACAAGAGTGCTGTGAAGTAGTGCAGACATGACTTTCAGTGCCTAAATTCCACCAAAATTGCACTTTGGGAAACCCAAGTTGTCTTTATTTTTGGACCAAACTGATTTGCAGTTAGTTACAGCATGCTCCTCAACCCTTGCAGATTGCACTATTCTTTTTAACGAGTTATTTTTTAATAATGTATTATACACACTTATTTTTATTTATTACATTGTTACACAAATATTAAAAAACATAGTACATCAATAACTGTTCTTAAAAGTTAAAGTTGGTCATCAGGCCAGCAGATCAATAATGACATATGCAGGAAGAGAGATATTAAATTTATGTTTCATGCCAAATGTATTTCTTCTGAAAATGGTTGCTTAAGTGGATAAGCAATTGGAGAAAGAAGAACTATAAAAGGTCTGCAGTTTTGTATAAACAGAAAAGGAGGTGGAGTCAGGCAATGCTTCTAATTTAGCTGCTGCCGTAACCATCGCATGTTACTATGAAAAATACAGTGGATCTGGGAAACTGAAGAAGAAAGCTGAAACAAAGGATTCATATAAATAGTGATCAGTGAATGTACAGAAAAGTTGAATTACTGTGAATAAGCTGTTTTGTGAACCTAAATGAGAGGTGAAATAAAAACGTATATGTGCTTGTAAATGTACAGTGCAACTTTAATGCAATAACAGAAAATAATTAATCTCACTCTACTTTTCAAGCATTCCTCTATCTAAATCAAGGAAGGCAAAGCTTAACATTCCTGATATGTCTCAGCTTAGAAGCTGGAACAATAACCTGGAAAGAGAGAGTTTGGTTTCACTTATTGTTCCCTAAAGGACAACTATTCCTTCAGCTTTTCCTTGTAAAGGAACTAAACCTATTTGCTACCTACAAAGAATCCACAAAACTGTACCTAGTACTAATATCTTAAATTAACTTCAAGGAACCCCCCAGCATGAAGTCCCTACATGGTCGTAAACAGAGTACACAACCCTGAGTTACTGGTATCCCCTTTCTAGGATTTGGCTTTATTGGAAATTCAAAAAACAACAAAATATGAATTTCCAATTACTTTTCCCACACAAGCTTAACTGCCTTTAGGCTGTCACTCACCAGAAAGTAATTTCTACCACTTGTATCTGGAGTGGAACTGTGGAACTGGACCTGAACCTGTCATGATGATTCAGCAGCAGTTCTAACACCTGCTAACAACATGGGTCAATAGGAGAGCCCTGTCACTTGGTTTCATCCATCAAGCAAATACCTTTTTCTCTTTTTTCTCAGGGCTTTAGGAACAACAAAAATTAACAGAAGGCTTTTCAGCATGCTTTCTAATTCACATTGCCTCCCTAGGACAACTAACTCCTTTGCTGCAACAACAACAACAAAAACCAATATTATACATCATTAGTTATTAATAAAAATAGTCCCATGACAAGGTGTGCAATAGCCACTTCAAAAAGCAATGCTACCTCAGATAACACCGGCAGAAACTTGTTCTGTCTCTTAAGAAATATAGGAGCAGAAAATTATGCAATATAACTTTAGACATATTAACCCCCCTTTGTGAACAGAAGTAGTTTATGCAACGGTTATTGTTTATGTTAATGTGTTATAGTTATTAATCCAGTTATTACAAAAGGTTGGAAACTATGAGAACTGCCAGATGAAATGCCAGATCTTCATTTTTAGCATTTTGCAAGCAAAACATCTTTCTACATACAGAAATTTAGCAATATACTTAACAATAGCCTCAGTTAATTTCCATTTCTTTTTAATCAATATACAGTATTTAAAAAGAGATGGTTGGTTTTAGCTACCAATTTAGATGAGCAATTGCCTAATTGTTGTACTCTGATACTCTTTACCGAGTTGACACCTTTGCCCACGATTTACTATCACTAGGAGTACTGGCACCCTACGTACATCATAGCTATGTTTTAAAAATTATTAAAACTTTACTATAAAAAATAGGTGCAGTGCTGCCAGGATGATGATACTAAAGATGAGAATACATTTACACAACATGCGATGAACTGAAAATCAGTCTCAAAAGACCTTGCTTTTTGTTTTACGGAAAGGAGTTCTGCACGGATTGCTCATTGTCTTTACAAAGCACTGGAAATTCAGATACCGATTAGACTTTCTTTTACATATGTATTATTTTAAATGGATGCATAACAAACGTACTGTCACTGAATATCTTTTAAGTGCCTATTCTCTCTACTTATTTGCTCCTAAAATTACGGGTTTTGCTTGCTGTGTTTCAGAAACATTTCGCACGGTTTTTTGAGCCTTTTGTAGTGATAACCACATGGCAATCACTTGGGGTGGGGGGGCTTTCCATAGATCACTTCTCCAGAGTGGGGCACAGCTCTGTGTAGTTCTGTTGCAGACACTACGGTAGAAGTCCCTTGTGAAAATGATTACGATATTAAAAACAAAAACAACAATCCGGTATTCCTAGTTCCAGGTGCCTAAAATCTAGTCATTCTGCTGGAGCCTCCCCTCCCTGCTCCCGGGAGCTCGGGGCGAGCGCCTCTCTCTCTCTCTCTTCGGAAGCCGAGAGCAGAAGTGCAGTGCTCTGCAACTGACGTCAATACGGCGCGGTAGGTAAGTAGGTAAGCGGAGTGGCCACGCGGTGCGCGCGGTGCCTTGCTCGCCAGCCCCGGCGGACGCTCCCCGCTCCCCGGGCCATGGGCCGTGCAAAGACCCCGAAGATCTGAGCTGGTCTGGGGATGATGCGTTGCTGGGGACGCTTTGTGCCAGTCGACATCCAGAGAAAAGAGCTGAGCACCCCCGCAGGCGGGCCAGGAGCAGCCGGGACCAGTGACCTGCACCCCCACACCTCGGAGCCTGCCCAGGGTAATCGCCCCTGCTTCCCGGCCGCTCCCCAAGGCTTGATGGTGCCCGGGCGCGCTCAGATACTTTCTAACTTTTTTTGTGTTGTTTTGTTCCTCTATCACCTGCTGTTTGCAAAAATACCCGGGGTTTTTTTGTCCTTGCAAAATAGGCAGCCAAAATGCTCGGGTGGGAGGGGAAGAGGGGTAGGAAGGCACTAGGTCCTGCGCCTGAGCGTGGGCATCAGTTATCCTTGCCCAGGGCGGGTGGATGCCCTCGGGAGCTGATGGATGCACTTCGCGTGGTCACTTCCCTGGAGCGAGAGAAAAATCCTGCCGGATACATTTAGGTCCGTGGGGCTGGGAAAAGAAAGGGGCGTTTGGAGCAGCTCTTCGCACCCAGGCAACCTGCGTTTTTCAAACCGGGGGAACCAAGCTGCAGCCCCAAGGTCAGAGACCACCTGTCCTGGACGTGTGTAACTGGCCCAGCAAAGTGTCAGGGCCAATGTGCCAGGCCATCCCCCGGGAGGCACAAAAGTGACTCAAGTCGGTAGATGATGCTGAACAGCGTGACAGCCGGTAAACGGTTGTTTAATGGCCCTTCCCTGGTGATGGAAGGGACTAAGGATTGTCTTGTCTTGTCTTGTCTTTTTTTTCCTGTCTTCTTCTAATATCTCAGTACCATTTTCATTTTAGCATTTTCCGGATGTGAAATCCGCAAACACAAAACGTCAAAGTTTTCTGCGTCCGTTTCTTAAATATAAAAGTACTGCAAATATCCTAGTGAAAGGTCCTAAGGGTGTACAACTGTGTACAGCTCTCATTCTCCCCGAATTGTAATCAGTTGTTTACCATTACACTGAATAGCAAGAGAGATTGACCAAAGATAGTTATTCATAAAACTCTGGTGGATAAAGACAGCTAAAGCAAAAGTCATAACTATTTTATTTGGCAGTGTATTCATTTAAGTTTTCAGTCCTCCAGGCAGCTGGCCCAGAATTCCAGGTAACTGCATCAACTGCCAGCGACACTTGCCTTTTAAACTGTAACATTCTACAAGACAGATGAAATTAGACCTCAGAGGCATCCAATCCGAATGCTTTAATGTGCCAATGTAATGTTTCTGGTTAACTTTGCTTGTCTCTACTATTTTTGATTACTTAGAAAGTAAATTATAGAAATTAGAATTGGAAATGTAGGTCTCTCTTCTCCAGTTCATCACCCCTGGCAATGCAGGATCGTTCTGTGTAATACATTCTTAAGTACCACAACCCAGTCCTTATTTAAATGATTCAGCAATGAAGCTGTCATAATTTCCCTAGTAAACCTGTTCTACAGCAAATAGGCTTTATTTAAAACTCTTTTATGCTTTTCACCTCGGTAATGTTGCTCAACCTAACTCTCCTATTTCTAGAAATATACCCTTAGATCAGTCTAAACTTTGCTTTTATGGCAATATGCCTCACCCGTGAACATCTCAGAACTCAGATTCTAAGAAAAATGACACGTGATATATGGAAAGTGAGTGTTTTCTAATAATTAGGACCTAGGATTGCTGATGAGAAGTTCTGAAATTTACTCCCTTCTCTTACCATTCACTATGTGACCTCATCACATGACTTCACCTGTCTGCCTCCGCTTCTTCTGATATAGAAAGCAGTAACATCCCTATCTGTAAAGTTATGAAGATGTTTGCAACTAATCCTTGTGCGATACATTAAAATCCTCAGATGGCAAGGACAACAGAAGTGTAAAAAATTACTGTTAATTCATATTACATTTTCAAAACCGTTCTTTAAGGAGCAGGTAAATATTTTAATGGATGTAGAGTTCCTTTTGAATCTGTATTTGAGATAAACTGATGATGGATTATTTGATTTGGTTGCTTAGATTCCTGGCATCATGTATCCTGCATTTTTCTTTGTAAGAAACTACACATTGTTATACAACAGATAACCAGCCTTTATAGAAAATCTCTTCTAAGTTTCTAACATTTTAAAGGAGATCATACAGTTTTAATTGTAGCAATTATGACTGATCTGCAAGTGGGATTCCTCACCAGCTTCTAAATAATATAAACCATTAATGTTCTATAAATATAAAGTGAAATTAAATGGATCGCCTCAATAATAATCACCATAATAATCGTAACTGCTTAGAATCCATATAGTGGTTTGAATTTAAGCATGTACAGACATCAGCTACTCAGTACCATTTACTTATAGAACAGAAAATACAATCTTATTTCATCAGAATGATTTATTATTTTACTTTCTTAATAAATATATGTATATTTTTCACTCCCTCTCTCTGCAGTAATATTTTTAGTTGCCCTGAGAAGCAACAGATTGACATATTTGTCTTGCATTATCTACAACAGCCCACAGCTTACCAGTGGACATCAGAACCTTCTAGTGGTGGGCCACAAGGGCAGATAAAAGGGAGTAGTTAGTGAGGTTAGCATACCCTTCCCCCAAAACACTGCCACAGTGCCAGGCAGCATCATAGTGAGCTGCCATGCTGCATCACACGTGCTCTGTCTTGAACCAGAAGCAAATTAACTGCAGAATTTGTAGGTAGGCTAATTAATGTTGTACATGTTTGCATTGCTTCTGGGTCCAGCAATAGTACCAGCAAAGCTGTGTGAAATACCTCTGCATGGCACCAGTGTCACCATATGTAGTGCCAGGCGGTTAGCTGAGCCAGTTCTGTGCAGGCCATCCTATGCACAGAAACAGTGCAACCATGTTCCCACAGTGCTGTACCCAAATCAGTTAGCCTACCTTAAACACTGCACTTATGCAGTTACACTACATCACTTCCAATCTGGCTAGACCAGTTTAGGTTGCAGCTGTATCTCTTCCAGTTCTCCAAGCCACTGTGATATCTCACAGCACTTTGTGGAATCAAAGAAGTTGAAAACCATTGATCTAAAATACGGTCATTTAATAGGAAGCAGCAATGCAAGCTTCCTCATAATATCTCAGTCCCAGCCACCACCAATGTTTAAAGCATGAACACATTTTCAGTGTTTATTCAGCTGCTGATTTTTATTTTTTTATTGTTTGTAATGTGGGGCAAAACCAAACTCTTTTTTTCAAATTGTTCTGAGTGTATATCAGAGAGATTAGGTAGGTATTACTAATTGTTTTAGGCAAAGTTCTGTCTTCTTCTTTACATTTTGTAGAAATTAAACATTTTTGTTCCTTCAAATATGACCCTGGCAGTTCAGGATTCCAAATCCCTGGGTGACAAGCTATTTGAGCTTCAAAAGCAGACATATAACACCAAGAACTAAACTGAAGCCATCAGGAAACCAAACAAGTAATTTATGTCATGATAAATTTTACTCTCAACTATTATTCTATTTTAAGCTAGCATGCAGAACACGTCCGTGCACCCATGAAATGTGGACATTTCTTATGTTCTTTATAAAAATTTATTTTCCCCTCTCATGCTGCAGGTTGCTATCTAGAAATGACCAGTTGAATATACGCAAAGATATTTAGGTGTATTGAGGTTGCTATCTTTAATAAAGAAAATGTACACCAAAAACTTAAATTTCTCAAATACAATGACAGCACGTACTGTTTACCAAACATGAACCTTTTTTTTATGTTTAAGAGAAACATAGAACAAAAACAAATCCAAAATCAAAAACCCTAAAGAGTGAGCCTTTTTAGTCTTGTTGTTTGGAAATCTGAAGCTAATATTGTGATTTATCTTTTGAACAGGTTAAAGGAAAACTTTGCAGTCCTGAATGGAGCTTTTTAATATGAAAAATAATGGAATTATCTGCACCCCAAAGCACTATGGAGCAATTTTCAGCATGGGAAAGAAATTGTGTTGTGTGTCTGGTGATAGAAAATGGTCTCTCATTTTGTAGGCATGACACAAAATATATACCTAATGGGGTAGTACCCCCCTGGCGCCAAACATCTACTTATAATCTGAATGGACACGCTGGAGTTCTAAGTAAAAGAAGTATGAAGGCAGTAGTGACAGGAGGTGGAGGCTACTTTGGATACAGTCTGGGTTGTGCTCTTGCCAAATCAGGAGCCTCAGTTATCCTGTATGATATACAAAAACCTCCTTCAGAAGTTCCTAATGGAGCAGCGTTTATTCAGGTATGATCAAAAATATGTTTTCACAACTATAAAATTAAATTAATCTCTTTGAAATTAAGTGAATCTATCTCAGCAACACAATTTTCATAGAATCTACCCAATCATATATAATGTACAGGATCTTATAAAAGTAAGGTTCTTCCATCATTTTTATAGCACTTTCATCAATCGAACTGTAAAAAGTATCTGAGCTAAACAGAGGGAAGAAATTAAGTGAAATCTGGTGGCTAGAACCAAGGGTTCCTGCAGCAAACTCCTAACTCTAAACATTTTTTCTTGCAACTTTGAACAAGTCACTTCACCTGCCTGTTCCCTGGTCAAATCATTATGATACTACTTTCCTATTTTACAGCGGTATCCTGAGACTTAAGGAATTCAGTGTTTTTTAAGTCCCTTGAAAGAAAGCTCTTTACAAGGGGAGTGATTTTCATCCCTTGGCCTCCACAAGGTTATGCACAACTAAGTTCACGAATACTCTGTGCAATTATCACCAAACGACAAATTCTAAAGTACAGTTTTGAAACCAACTATAAAATATCTTTTCATGTGTTTTACAGGCAGATGTGAGAAATTATGATGCCCTATTTGCAGCTTGTGAGGGGGCTGACTGTGTGTTTCACATAGCATCCTATGGAATGTCAGGACTAGAACAAGTGAGTATAACTTTCTTATGTTCTTCTACATGAATTCTTGTAAGATTAAGCTAGGACCTGAGTCTAGTTGTCAGAACATGATGTGTCGGATTTCTTTCTTTTTAGACATTCTGAGAGCCATAATAAAAAGACTTTCTGTTCTTGATTTTTTTTCTTTATACTTTTGGTTTAAAATAAGAATCACACACACTTTAAAATGAAAGTAATGTTTCAGATCATGAAAATCAAAAGGGGTCATTAAACATTAGAGGTAAATTCTTATCCCAGTGCACAGGCCTCCCAGTAACCAGGCTATTTTCTTAAGTCCGTCTCATCAGGTATACCAGTTTTCTACTCATAACCCACCCCTTTCCGTACTCTTGAGACTGAATTTCACTTGCTTATTCCTACCCATGTCCCGACATCAGCCACACACTAGGAAATCCAAGTCCAGTTCTGAGGAAAAAAGCCAGAAAGCAGGGTGTCATCTACATATGGGTGACAGTATATCTTAAACTTGTTTTGCATTCTCCCAGACATTGAAAAGAAACTGTAGCAAAGCTGAACCTTGCAGATCCCTACATAAATGGTCCATTGGGACCGCAATTGTCTAATACTTCCCTTTGCAACCTTCCAGAGAGGTAGGAATGAACCCACTCGAGAATACCATCCTTCCAACTAAGGTCTGAAGGTGAGTTAACAACACTTGCTGCTAAACAATATTAAAGGCTGTTCTCAAATCTAAATGTATCAGCACATCTGACCTTGTTCCAACACTTGTAGGTCATCAAACTGCAAGACCAATGCCATACAAGGATTCCAGTTGGCTATAGAGTTGTCTTGCCACAGTCTTCTCAACAAATTCCCAGAAAAGGAAGATTAGTGAGCAGTAAACTCAGATATACTGAAGCCTTACTTATACTAATACTATGCAATTAAATTCTCAAGTCATCTCAGTGAATTGCTGTGCCAAAAATGTTATTATACTGAATCTGTGCATGTAATAACTATATTACTGGTGATGAGAAAGTGATTCCATTATCAGTCTCCAATCACAGCCTCCAAAGGACCTTTAACTAGGAAGGGTGGGTATAGAGCTGTATAGTGATTAGAAAACAGGACTGAGAGACAGGAGAGTATGGTTGAGTTCCCAGTTCTGCCACCTGTTTATTCAGTGCATGACTTTGGACAAGTCATTTCACCTCTTTCTTCCTCAGTTTCCCCCTTTAATGAAAGTGCGATGAATTTAAGCCTCACAGAACACATATGAGAATCCTATTCATTTACATCCTGGTCCCACAGAGTATATCAAAGTCAAAGGTCTATTCAGACCTATTGGGCTAGCATGGTAAAGGTATGCCAGTTTCTATAGCCAAAAGCACACAGGGGAGCAATGTTGGTAACATCACATCTGGTCATCTTTGACTCTCCAGCCCAAATGACCAGCTCCTCATTTACAGCTGAGTGGACTGAGGATAGCCTTTGGCATGCATTCAGAGCAGGTCTTGAAGTCATGCCTCTGGAGCTGCAGTGAAACACCTTACCTACTATACTACTATATACTGCTATAACACCTCAGTACAGCACATGTTATAACTATATTTGAGTCTTATTCCACAATCCCTGAAACTTCCCCTGAAACTATACATGCCCCAGTTTATATATACACAAATACTCCCGCTATGATTTTTTTCATAGAACTGAAGCCTGTATTAAATTACTACAACAACTGTATCATTTGAATTCTCCACAATTAGTTGGTAAACTGTGGTCAAAATTAACATCACTTTTTGTGGTAGATAGCTGTTAAAAATTAAATGTTAAAAGAAAGAACTCCTTAATGAAATAAAGCACATCAGTTAAAATAATGGTAATTATCACAGCTAGATTGTCAAATTATTTTTGTGACTGATCTGCAAAAAAAAAAAAAAAAAAATCACTGAATTCCTAGGGACACCACTAAGATATGTACATTAAAAATATATAAAGTCACCAAGGATCTGTTATCAAAAACACCACCACTCATTTTTCTTCAGGTTCATCAGCTCTTAGAATCAAATAAAAAAATGAGTGTATTTTGCAAAAAAACAGCCTTACTTTGTGACATCTCAGTGAGCAAACGGAACAAGGGATGTGTGGGGAGCAGGAGGGGAAAGCAAACAGTGGGTTGGATGTTGCTATTTAGTTTTTGACATTTACAACAGTCATCTAGTGAATGTAAAGTATGACATTATTCAGATACTGTGCAATATTTATATTTTTATAGCTACAAAGAAAACAGGTTGAATCCATAAATATTGGTGGAACAAAATTCATCATTGATGGTACGTATCTGAACCTGTTTTTGTGTATTGGTACAACAAGGTAACATTCTATTTGGTAAGAGGAAAAGATTTTAGGGGAAGATATCTTTTATTAGACCAACTGCTTTTCTGGGATGAAGTTAGACAAGCTTTCAAATGCAAGGCATTCTTTAAACTAGTTTTGCTATATATTTTATATAGAAAATGACCCTCCCCACTTTTTTTCTTTGCGCATAGGATTAGGAATCGGGACCCCTACATATTATGCCTCACTCTTCCACAGGTTTTTACAGAACTCATGTAGAATTTTCTCACAGCATGTAGCCTGGGCAGCTGGGTTGGATACTGGAGAGCTCTGCAGGGGCAAGTAGGAGGAAACAAAGGCACTTGACCTTAAGGTGTCTCTGTCCTGCTGTCTCCTTCACCCTCTCCTATATATAAAGGTGGATATTCTAATAGAGCCCCTATCCCTGCACCAGTAGCACCCTATGACATCCCTGAACAGCCTTCACAAAGTCACCAGCATCGGTTCACAACAGAACCATCATATTAAACTCAGTTATTTTCCTTATAAATTAAATTAGTGTAATAATACCTTCCTATAGCACATAAAAATCCTTGAAGTATATAACAATTATAACATATAGAAAGTGGTCTATGAACACAAGGATTATTATTATTATCTCTTTATCCTTTTAAGACAGCAGCAGGGAAAAGGAAAAAAATATTCCTTTTATTTTCCTTTGTGCCTCCCAAACCCTCACGCAATCAAATTAACTTTTGTCTTTCATAAATTGTAATATTCCAGCAGCAACCTCATGAAACAATAAATGATATTCTGAGTCACTCATTCACAGCTATGGCTTTTCAATCGGCATTGTATACATTATGCCCGAGGTCCCACTCTTCTTTTTCCTTTTCAAATATAATGACATTTACCCTGCAAAACCCAATTGGCTTGTACTCTTGTTCTGCCTCCTCTGGGTCCTGTATACAGCTAGCTCTACTCCCTGAAGACCATTCCTGTTAAAGGCAAATGGAGTGAAGGAAGACAAGGTTCTCTCAGAAATATATGTCGCTGCTGAGTTTGGCTTCTTTCTCCTTCATGTTGAGAAGTTTCCACAAACTGAGTGATGGAAGGTCTTTGAGGCCACACACTGAGCAAAGACACATCTGTCATGTGCCTTGATCCCTGAGACCTGCCTCTGAACATCTCTTAGGATCCCTTTAGGAAGGTTGTGTCTTCACAGAGTCACAGGAAGGCCAGAAACAAGGAGTAACAGTCCCTATACCTTGGTTGCTGCCTGGCTAGAGCGTCTCATAAACATGTTTAACCTGTCAGAATCTGCCTCCATTTAAGAAGTAAGCCCTCTGCTTATGAAAGTTTAATGCCATATATCTCTGATTTAGTCAGTCTATAAACGTACAGATCTACCCTGTCCTTCTACCTACTATAACCTTACTAACTTGTGAATATGCATTAGGGGTGTGTGAAGCGGGCCCTATTCAATTCAGATTCGGCCTGAATCAGGGACAATTTGATTTGTTGAATTGGATCACTGTCCCTGATTCGATTCAGCTGAATCCAAATCTGAAGATTCGATGCTGATTTGGTGAATCAGTGATTCAGACACAGAGACAGAGCTTTACAAGTTTTTTGTACATACCTTGAGGTAGCAGGTGCGGCTCATGATCACTGTGATCATGGGGTGCATGGAGCATCCCACTGCAACATGGGGGGGGCTCAGCAGGGAACCCAAAAGTGGACTGGAAGTATTTCTGGTCCGCTGCTGGGGAGTGTGCTGGCCCCCCCCCGGCTCAGCATTCGACCGCAGAGGGACCCTAGGTGCCCCCCCAACCCAGGAGGCACCAGGTGCCAAGCCAGAGGGCTCTGCATGCTCCCCAGTGGACCCAGAAGTGGACTGAAAGTGCTTCTGGTCCACTTCCAGGTCTGCTGCCGAGTACGCTGGGGGAGCCCCCCATGCTTCTGTGGGACACTCCATGTGCCCCAGCATCACAGCACTCATGAGCCCCTGCTACCTAGAGGTACGTAGAAAAAAACATTTAAAGCTGTCTCAATGTCTGAATCTCCAAATCTCTCCGAATTGATTCAGAGGGTTCCAATTTGATTTGGAGAGATTAAAGGGTCCTCTGATTCTATTTGGATTCAGAGATTTGGCTACTGCATCGGGCCGAATCTCCACTGAATTGAATCAGGGGCCGAAGCTTCGCAGAGCCCTAATATACATGGGCAGTCCTTAGAGTAGTTCTGCTGTTCGTCCCTTAGTACTGGCTTTACAGACTAATTCCAGCTCTCCACAAAACTAACATTCAGTAACAGGCATAGGTACCTGGTAAGAATACAGTGCAAGATTATAAAATGTTTTGGGATTATTTGGAAAGCAAGGTGTATTTAACATGAAAAACATGATCAGCAAGTCAAAAAGAATCCTAAAATGGAAGGACTGTTTTTAATACGTTCCATTTGCTTGAGAAAAAGCTCACAGCCAAGTTCACGTAGACTGCTTATTTCCACATTCTTCCAGTCGTAATTAAATTAATTTACTTTGCATATCACTGCAGTCTGCAAACAAAGAAACGTCCCGAGATTGGTATATACTAGTACAATAAATGTGGTGTTTGGAGGGAATCACATTGAAGAAGGTGATGAGGAAACTGTGCCATATTTCCCACTAGAAAAGGTATTTTTGTCTGCACTAGTTTTCTCTTTTTATTGACTTACTCTATTGTTGCTGGAAAAAAATGGAAACAAAAGTAAAAAGTTTTTTTTTTATAGTTTTATAGGCACTACTTCAAACCATAGTGCATCCTTATTTTAAGTACTGTAATTGTTTGTTTATATTAATTTGCTGACTATCAAGGCCCTGATCTAAAAAATAAATTCTGTGTAGGCTTTTATGCTTATGCAAAGTCCAATGAGAGTTCATGCAATTCAGTTCTACCTGCATATAAAGAACCACTTGCAGATTGGGACCCAAATGAGCATGTATATTCATCATTACTTAAACACCTCTTGTGTGCCTTGACTCTTGTCAAAGACAATTTCTATTTAAAGATAATACTGATATTGAGAACCTACTCATTTGATGTGAAATTGTTGCATCTAAGAAGAATGTGCTCATTATCAATTCATATGATTTTTTTCCAGTTTTCTCATCTTCCTCTTTTAATGACAGTACTTTATTATATATACTAAAATACAGTACTGAAATACTCTACTATATATACTGAAATATCTAGCTACCATAAATTTTCAGACACAAATATTTTTAATAATGTGTTTCTAAGTAACTGGAAAAAACATATCTGTATTAAACTAAATTTGCACTGCAGGAAAAGCAGTCACCAAAATTCATACCTAATCATTCACTCTTCAGTATTTTGCTTCTGTGTCTCTTCTGTTATCCCAGAAATAAATTTAAAAAACAAAATATAATCAGTTATATTCTAATCACCATTAAGAAATATTTGTATATTGTTAAAAGTCTAAAAAAAAGTCTGTAAATGGGCTACAATCAGTAACTGGAAATCCAAATTTATATAGACAAAAATGCTAACTTTCCATAAAAAATAATTTTGACATTTTACTCTAAACAATTATCCTACAACTTCTTAATTTTGAGAAAATATTTGTTGATAGTAAGGAGCAAATCAGACAAAGGTATTTGTTCAGTTTGTCATTTGCAGATTGTGTTGAAGTAATTAAATTTAAAAAATCATAATTGCTCTCTCTCTCTAGCATATTGACCATTATTCCAAGACCAAATCAATTGCAGACCAAATGGTACTAGCAGCTAATGCAAGTCTACTCTCAGGTACTCTATTTCTTAATGTCACTTAACTTTGTCCATTAAAAACACAGTAGGATTTATTCCTTCTCCTGATACTGTATCTAATTAACATCTTCAGCTTGTGTGTTCATTCTTCAAGATACTTCACAGATTTTTAGAAAAACAGAATGATTCCAAGAAATTAAAACTTTCTCCGTAAAAAATGTAAGAATATTTACAGCTTTCCCCACACTCACAAAAACTTTTAATGTACTAGCACTGTGTTCCTTTTTTTACTTCAAAGAAATAAAAGAATTTAAAAATACCAAATCTTATTTAAGTGACTTGTCTTGAAGGTAGTGTACAATATAAGTAAATATGAATCCTGATTAAATCATTAGTTCCTTAAAGATATATATATTAGACTTTGTAAAAGGCACATGATACATTAGCCTGGAATTATTTATTAGTCCTTCCCACAGTTTTCCATGTTGCCAGAGTCAGTTATACACTTGAATACTTAAGTTCACCTGTGAGATACTATACTGCTAGTGCAATACAAATTAATGTAAAGTGCAACATGATACTGTGTGACCAGATGCTACTGTGTTAAATTTAGCTGTGGACAATTTACAGGAAAGACTTTCTTCACTTGATACTTGCAAAGTACTGCAAAGTGGCTAATATCATGTCAGGAATGTGAATTTCATGCCAGGAGGATTATTTTCTTACAAACTAAATTATGTTGTAGATTATGTCTTGTTTTTTTCCAACTTTTGCCCACAGCTCTTTATAACAAGAATATTACATTCTTAGGATTAGCTTCTAGCTCCATATTCATAAAAGAAGCACTGTATGTATTTGAATCCAAGACAAGGTATTTTGCCCCATTCAGCATGGGAATAAAAGCCCCTTATATTGGAAGGAAAGGCAGCAGTGGCTGAGGATGGTGAGGAGGCAAGTGGTATGGGGGATAGGTACCAAGGGCTACAGGCATCATGGGAGGTAGGTGCCATGGGGTACAGGCAAGAGGAGGGGGCAAATAGGGAAGGCAGATTTCAGCGGGGGGCAGTTGCCAGTGTGTGCAGGTAGCATGAGTGTGGGGAGGCAAATGGAGGGGGAAGACAGGGGGCAGGGAGCA
>NW_005842178.1:1679772-1687727 GCF_000455745.1 Alligator sinensis
GGGGGGTGGGGGATAAACGTAAGATGGCCCTCCAATAATTGAATTCTAGACTGAGAAAATTATAACAAATGTTTACATTTTCCATTAATCTAATTATTGGGTAGTCATTTAAAATTCATAATTATCTTGGGTTTGGGTAAATATGGTAAATTATACAATTTATATGGTAAGCAAGGTTCTTTGGGTACGTGTGATATCTTTTATTAGACCAACTGAGTAGTTGGAAAAAAGTCCTTGAAAGCTTTTGGGCTCAGTCACCCTTCTTCAGGCATAGGGAGTCTCTCCTGTACACTGTCACTGACACCCTGCTACACTTTTAGTTTCTCTTGTTTCTTGGAGTCTCAGTACAGCAGACTCCCTCTACCTGATGAAGAGTGACTGCACCCGAAAGCTTGCTAAGAACTTTTTTCCAACTACTCAGTTGGTCTAATAAAAGATATCACATCTACTCAAAAAACCTTGCCTGCCTATGTCCTTAGACCAACCCGGCTACAACCAAAAACTCAACAACTTATATGTTGTCACCCTTATAAGGTAGCTATTAAAAAAAAAAAATTATTTGATCAGCATTTAATCAGCCACCATCTCAAAGATCAACTTGTAATTCAACATTGTATCAGGACTGGTGGCTACAGTATTTTATCAAAAACTAGAGACAAGGTATTAAGAATTTAATTTTTAACTGATCATAAATAGATAACAGATGTACTTTGCCAAGGTAGGAAGTTCAGCTAACAGTAAGCCTCAACCTTCTCTCATTCAACATTATCAGCAGTTTTCTATCCATTGCCATGGGAACCAGGATTAAGATGTGTATTGGAGACTTTTAATTTCAGTGGTTCAAATCTATTTTATATGCCTAATGACTGAAAGCCATTAATTTCTGACAGCTGCTTAGTGGTTGATATAAACTGTGTTTGGTGGTCCTACTTACTTGGTAATATCACAAAATCTACTATCACAGTTGGCACCTGCATTGATTGTCTCAACACAGAAATGAAGGATTGGATGGATAAAAGATTTTAAATAATTGGCATTTAACTAGAGTGAGTCCTTCTAAATTAAAGTTTGAAGCATATTGGCAGGGAAGTCTGGTGAGTTTTGTATTGCTACTATCCATTGCTTTGGTTGTTCTTTGGAGAAAGAGAGCTATTAAGCTAGCACCTTTTATGGGTACTGATTACTTTTTAATGGAAAAGTAATTAATTTAAAAATAATTTCTGTAAATGGAGAGGCTACAGCGGTGGACTCTTATATGACCAGTCAAAAGTATCTATAATGTAATAATATGGAATCCCTTTGAGAATCACATTTTATCATATCTTATAGGAGGAGATAAACTTCGTACATGTGTTCTTCGCCCACCAGGCATCTATGGGCCCCAAGAGCAAAGACATCTGCCACGAATAGCAGTATGCATTTTACTTTATTTGATTAATAAAATATTCCATTCTGTACATAATAGAATTAGTAATAATTTGTGTTATAGAGGTAACTGCTCTTAACTTTTCAAAGGCTTATAATGTAGAACATGGCTTATTTAAGGGGAAAATTATCTTTAAAAAATGTTCAGTAAATATAAAAAGAGACTTTAAGTCATTCTGTATCACAAGCAAACATTAATCCAACACATGTATGTTGATTTGATATAGTTTAATACTTGTACTGTAATTATACAGATTTGGGTGTATCTATGGTATTTCAAACTTCACTTTGCAACTTATACCCAAAAGTTTTAAAATATTAATGAAACGCGATATAAGGAAAATATCTTATTTCCATCATCAACCTTTAACAGCTTTCATTATCCAATGAAACAGGCTAAGGAGCCTGAAACACTTTCTAGTACAATAGGTTACTAAAGGGTAAGCAGTCCAGGTGCTCATGTTTTCTATTTTTTACTAACTCTGTTTTAAATTGTTGGCTTAGTACAATGTTTAGAAGACAGTGTGCACATGGTCACCTGAGTCTGCTGTTTTAAGGACATCATGACTATTTAAAGTTACCTAACCCTTTGAATAAGGAATAGATTAGACCTGGTCAAATAAACTCGTTTTTGTTTAAACCAAAACAAAGGTAAAGGATAGGCGTTGTTTTTACGTTGGGTTTTGGGGTTTTTTTTGGATGAAACAAACATTAATTTTAGGTTAGTCCAAATGTTTTGTTTGATATGAGATGAAGTGTTTTTGTTTCATTTGAGGTTATGTAATCCTTTAAAAAACCTGCGTTCTTTTAAAAAATGTAGATCAATTTTTAAGTGACAAATGATATTCTGAAATTAAAAGTAAGAAAGTTTTGTTCTGAAAATCTCAAAATGAAATGTTTCAGAGTTTCCAAAATGAAATAATTAGGTTAAAAAAATCTTCAAACAAAATGTTTTGACATTTTCAAAATCTCTTTTCCCTTTGTTATGCCCTAAACTATTAGCTAAATTCAGGCCAATTTGTGAGTAGTTCATAGCTACATTTTTTCCAGTGGATTTAGTATTGATCAAAAGAAAATTTCATCCAGCTCTAGGATTGATCTGCATTTTTCACAAACACAAGAAAAATTGTGCTAAAATGTAGAATTCAGGCATGATGTCGGACTGACAGCTTTGGGAAAGAATATCAGCTGTCTGTTCCATGGGGCAGGTAAAAAAGGGCAAGGCTGCCTTTTCAAATTGCATTAATCCTGGTATAAAGATGTTACCTTCTGTGTGAAAGAGTAATTTGGTTGTATACAACTGGGTCAAGATAACTAAAGAACTTGGTGTCAGAAGTTACAGGACGCAACTAATCATTCCAATAAAAATGTGAATATAGCCCTGAAATATTTTTTGTATAAAAATGTGGCATAAAAAACATGGAGTACCGTGGCAAATAGTTTTGTTGCATTCATACAAAGTGATCTACGTAAAGTTATGAGTAGCATAACTCTTCCCAAAATCTTGATACTTAACCTTTCAGTGACACCATCCTATCATATATATCTGCTGTATGCCACATATACGAAATGAACGATGGGGTGCTGGGATGTTTATTTAATTGCAACAGTTTCAGACTAAATGTATGTATGTACAGTTAGCTGCATGCACTTACTATGGTTGTTTCATGTTTTTCTTTCTTCTCTTTCTGTTTTCTGCTTCTTGAACTGTGCTCTTCATTGTGCTTTTTTAACTTAAGGTTTGTTTACTCTTGTTTTTTTTAACCTGATTTTGTTGTTGTTGGTTTGGGGGTTTTTTTGCTCTTCTGCTTCTCTGTTTTTTTCAGTTCAGTACTTTTTAAAATATCGACTTCTTTATCTCCATCATTTTTCTATGTTTTTCCTCTTATTCCAAGACTCTTTTCCAATCCTTTTTCATATCAGTATCTTATTTTTCACTCATTTCCCTTCGACAGTCCCCTCTTTTCTCTCCTTCCCCCATTTTCTCTCATATTTCCCCTTTCCCAGCTACAGTATTCATCTTTCCTTTTCCTAGATTTTCTCCCCTCTGGTTCTCACCATCGTTTTCTTTGTCTTCCCTCCTATACTTTCTTCTGCCTCAAAACCCCTCACCTCAGAGCCCCTCATGCTCTCCAAATCTCCCACTCTTCCTTCCTTTACTCCCTAACTCCTTTCTTCCTTCCTACCTCCAGCCACACAAGCTAACCCTTTCTGTTTCAATATTCCCTCATCATTTTTTCCTCTCTAGGAACACTTCTCCTCACTAACGCAAACATCCTCATTAATTTTCATGTCCCTGCTTTCCATATTTCTGTACCCCTTCCCCTCACATCTCCCAGAAACGCTTGACGGCCCTTTCCCCGTTAATTCCACGAACGCTCCATGCATCAAAACTACCTCACGTTCCTTGAGCTCAGTCCAATGTGACTAAGACTGCCTTGCTATTTCTCCCTGTGCCTATAAAGCAAGTGTATTAATATTTACTTTATTATACTTGTATTTATTAATACAAGTGCCTATAAAGCACTTGTATTAATATTTACTCAGCCTTTCTCACCATCATATGGTTCGCAGACAGGCATGGATTTATGGCCACAAAACTCTATCAGGTAAATGAAGTGCTTGTCTAGATTCTTCATGTGGGGATTTAAGGCAGGTGCAAGCAAGCTGTGTGAGGTGGCCCAGGGGAGAGTAAAGCCTGGGCTTCCTGAGTCCCAGTCCAGTACGTTGAATATCAGACCTTTCTTCCGCCCTCTCTCTCCTTTCCAGTTATCCTCCATTTCCTCTCATTTTGCACTCAAGAGTTACCCTTTTTCTCACAAAATCCTCTCTGCCCTTCTTTCCCCCAAACTCCATCAGTCTTCCCCTCATTCTTTCCCAGCTACCCCCTCACCATCTTCCTTTGCTGTCCCCAGCCTGCTCTTATTCCCTCTTTTCCACAACACCACACCCCTTGTCCTCCCAAACCTCCTCGTTCCCTCTCCCTTACTGTTCCTCAGAAGTCCTCATTCCCACAAGCCCTCGGGCTCTCCCCCCTCCACTTTCCCTCAAGCCCTTTCACTTTCTTCATGGTGCCCAAGCTCTGCTTCAGTTTCCTTTCATGGACCCTCAAATGCTTCCTCCCTCAGTGAATCCCAGATCTCCATACTCTCCTCCTTCTGCCCTGCTCTTAAGCGCCCTCGTATTCCCCCGGCCTTTCCTGTATCCATTGCATGCCCCTGTCCCCGCCCCACTGAGGCACTTCTTGACTTTCCCTGCTGCTCCTTCTTTCAGGGCGTGTGATGTACAGTACAGCTTTGTGATAACTACAGCCACACTATTGTGACTGCCGCCAAGGGCAGGAGGGGGGTGTACTGGAAGGGCTGCTGGGCGTATCCCACAAAACACCCAGCTTGGCCACTCGTGTAAGGGAAGTGGCAAGGGGAGTGTGGGAAAGGGGCCCTGAGTGCTTCCGAAACATCGGGTCTGCCACTAGCTATTTTCCATTTTTAATTTAAGCCATTTCAGTTGGACTGTTCTCGGGAACACTTCATAGAACCTGCTCATGAAAGCTAAAAAGCCCACAATTTTACCAAACTCTTTTTGGCTTTTTATTGCGAAAAGTAAACCAAGTGACAGATCTGCTGTTCCTGCTGGACATGCCATAACTGGTACCAAACCACCTGCCACTTGTATGTGAACATGAAGAAAGTGGCAAATGTTCAAAATATTTTGCTGATATTAGACCATTTATATATTCATATGCCAGATCCTATAAAACTGGCTTCGTTCTTTCAGATCATCCACACAAGCCCAAAACCTATAGAAAAAAAGTAGGTGTCTAGTGTCAAATAGGAATATGAAATACATATGTCCTTTCTATATATGAATGTGATACTAGCTCACAGGAAAAGAGGAAAGAAAGTTTTAAATAACGTTGGATTCAGTTTCTTTAGCCTACATAATCCTCAGCAAACTTCTTGGCCAAACTGGAAAAAAAAAATGTTCAATCCAAAATTAAATGTTGTTTGTTCTTACAAGATTTAAAAAAATTAAAATACGACTTGGGTCAAACCAAACATTTAATTCAACCTGAAATTAATTTTTGTCTGTCATTTTTGGACTTTTAAAACTTTTTATTTAATGATAGGTATTTTGAAAAGTTAAATGGTATGTAGGTATTCTGAAAATCCTACCCCTACTGTATTTTGGAAAAAGGGTTTGAATAACCACTTTAACATAATGGGCAGAAAGGTCCAAGTGCTGGATACTGTCAGCTGTCACTTTATTTAGAATATATTGTATTGCATTAAATCCATTTTTTCATCTTAATCATCAGTACTTTGTAATGCATAACAGTAGATCTCTCTAACACTATGTTAGGATTCATGTTTAGAAACAAGATTTCGTTTTAACATGGTAGACCAATTGGAAAAGGTGTGCTGCCTAATATAAAAATCTCTCTTGCAGTAGTCTCTGTTTTTTTTTTTTTGTTTCCACAGCGGAATATTGAAAGGGGGTTTTTTCGCTTCAGGTTTGGGGAGCCCACTGCTCAAATGAACTGGGTTCATGTAGAAAATCTTGTACAAGCTCATATTTTAGCTGCTGAAGCTCTCACCTCTGAAAAGAACTATATAGCTGTAAGTAAAAAAACAAACCCAACAACAAGAACAAGAAAAGCAATGCCCTGTCTAGTCTGATACAGGTTTAAAATTAAAATAGCTATAGTAGGAATATGGTGCTACCTCTTAATGTTTGTAAAGCGGTCCTTTGGCAAATGCTCTTCGCCTTGCTATGTTGCCATGCCAGGCTGGCACCAGATAAATATTTTTAATTAAATTATTCACCCCACAGTCTCTCCCAAAGAGAGGGTATTTATTATCTCTGTATCAGGAGTAAAGGGGCAGTATGCAGCTTGGGGCACATATATACATTTCTCATTGCTTCTATAAACAAAGCCAGATTTAGGACTGAGGGTGGAAAAAGTATATATCAAGTTTTTAATCCATTGGCAATAACAGCTGTGATATTAGTGTTGCTATCTGTACAGATCAACTTGCAGAGTCAGGGCCTGTGTATTTAATACAGAAAATTGTTAGACACCTTTAACTGTAGGTGTACTGCCTGTTTCTTGTACAGTATTGGTACATGCAAACTACCAGCTCAGCAAATTCATTACAGGTGCATCTATTTAAAATGTTCTTGTAGATCTTTTCCTATTTGTAAATACATGTCTTTCATAACCTAAAAAAATTAAACTAAGAAAAGTACATTGGAAAGATTACCAAAGAACATTAGTGGGAGTTTTTTCCAAAAGTTGCCAAGAGGAAACACACAGTTTGCCAAAATCTGTCCACAGCCACACAGACTTCATTGGGGTTTAATTAGTGTAAAGAAGAGCAGAATACACTATGCTATTTGTTGTGTAATCTTTATCAGAGGTAAATTTATATAAGCAAGTTTTAAGGGAAGAATATTAGCCAAATCAGACAAGCAATATTAAGTCAGTCACTTTAATTACATACAACATAGCAGTTGATTGAAACATAAATGTAGCTAACATTAATGTCTGTATTCTTACATGTACTTGTTTTTGATGTTACTGTATTATTTTCACAGTCATTAAAGATTTTTAAAAAGGGAATGAGCATATAAAAGTCAGTCCATGCTATCATGTTACTAAGATGTCTTTTCTCTGCTTCTTTAACAGAGTGGTCAGGCATATTACATAAACGATGGCGAGAATGTCAACCTTTTTGAATGGATAACTCCACTAGTATGTAAAATACATACGTTTATCTCAAATACAACTTATCTAGAAAAAACTGTATGCTCACATTTTGAAAATTATGAATTCAATTATACATGCACAAGCCAGAAAATTGTGTCTGTATATTTATTTGCATATATACAATTCCAACCTTGGTGCACATATTTAAATTTTTACATGCTGATTTTGGGAGCAGGAGACCCTTTCCAAATTTGGGACTTAATAACTCATTGAAGCCAGGACAGTGGAATTAATACAATAAGTAGAAACTACCATGTTATATTTATCTTATCTAATTAGTAATCGACCCTACATTCTTAGGCAGACTACTGTTGCCAGTAGAAATTTTGGATGTATAAAGAACATAGGTTCAGCCTGTCATTCTGCAATATCAATAATTTTTCAATTAAACATCTCACTTTTAATGATTCGGTCCAAAACAGAACTATAGCACTGTAAATGGGATATCAGTGCACTAGGATTGTGGGATTAAGCCCCAAATATTAAGACTTCTTTTCTATTCATAGTGAGTGCATCTACAAGTGACACTGCGTCGCTGCAGCAATGCGCTATGCCAATGTAGAGTCCGCGGGCAAGAATCATGATGCCACAGCTAAATCGCCATAGGAATATGCTCCCTCATTATAGTGCGTTGCTACACTGATGTAGCAGCTAAAAATAACTGCATACACAGAGCAGTATGGGCTCTTACTGCACCATCATTTAGTACCAAAGTTCCAAAAGGAAGTACTAAATGAAGGCACAGTAACAAAGGCGCTGT
>NW_005842178.1:1687757-1699322 GCF_000455745.1 Alligator sinensis
GGAACGAAGGCGCGGTAGGGAAATGTGTAGACGTGCCCACTGTTATTTCAAAATAATATAATATTGTATATGGGCCACTTGTCTTTGGAATCTTTTAAAGAAAAAAAATAATAATTATAAATAATATCAGAAGTTAAGTGATTTGATCACTATTTTTTAAATCCTTTTCAGTTTGAAAAATTAGGCTACAGTCAACCATGGATACGTATTCCTACTTCCTTAGTTTATGCAGCAGGTAATATATTTTATATAACTTTCTGTCTACTATATCTCCATCACTGTAGGCTCTGAGTACCATATATTGATATATTATGCTTTATTTAGCTGTACTTTTGAGTTTTTCTGAATTAATCTATGTAACACCTTTGTGAAATGCAAGACTATACAGTTTTGTTTTATGCAGTTCCAATGTAATTTGTCAATAACTATGTATTTGGTTTATATATAACCCTTGGTGGTGAAACTCACACCTGTTCACAGAGCTAACAACAGCTTTATCCATTACATAAATCCCACTAACTCCCCTCCCTAAAATATGTCTTAAGTGTCTGCATCTACACATGCACTTTACTGCAGAGTAGACTAGCTAAGGACTAAAGCATCATCGTTTACATGCACAACTGTATTAGGCCACAGTAAACTAATTAATCTTGCAGTAAGATAGTACTGTCGGGGCAGTACTATGTTAGGCCGGGGTAATTTACTGCGATTAAACACATGTATAGATATTGGCCATGTGCATAAATTGCAGTCAGTCAGCCCAGCCAGCTGGGAGCCAGACTCCTCCCAACTGCCTAGCCACACAACTCTGCACTTTTAGCACCCTCATGCCCCAACCAGCCCCTCTGCTGCCCAACACAGCTCCACCCAGAGCCGAAGGCTGACTTCCCCCCGCCCCCCATGCCTCTTACCAGTCCTGGCCTGCTGTACAGCTCAAATTGCTGGTGCCCCAGGCACATGTATAGACACTGCACCCAGGAGTTTATTGCTCCAGAGTTTAAACCCAAACTGCTCCATCATTTAGTGCTTTTCATTAATTGCATGTGTAGACTCACCCAGTGTGACAAAAATTATATATAACCCTTATTCAAGCTCTCTGAACATTCACACTATGAACATAAAAAGATTACAGGTAAAAAAACTCCTTATTACCTGCTCTAAAAATTATGTTTTTGGGTTTTTTTAATGCTGAATTCTGCGTTCTTATGTAACCCAAGTTCCCTCCAAATTTAAGGAGTCTTGGATAGGTAACAAAGGTAGAATCCCATCTACATTGGTTTAGTATCACTATGTTTTCTTAAAGTCCTTGAGTCTTAATTAAATTAATGCCCAAGCCTGCAAACCCTTTTCATACACACATTCTCAATTAAGCCTTTACCTTATGCAGCAAAAAAGGACCAAAACCAACCTATTTTATCTTACTCAACTAAACAGACCGACTGACTTCAGTGATTTTGCTCAGTTGTTCAGAACCTAAGTATTCTTCAGCACTAACTATATGACTGTTACCCTAAAATTACAGTATTTAGTCATTTACTATTGTTATCTCAAATAGTAACTTTCTGTTGCACAGCCACAACAATTGAATATCTGCATTTCACATTGAGACCACTTCTTGAAGTGTCACCTTTGCTGACCAGAAATGAGGTAAAATATATTTTCATAAAACAACCAGTTAGAAGTCACAGGAAGTGTATCATTGTATATTTGGGCACAATTTCTGGTGAGTCTGCATAATTAATATATGAAAGTCAAAAAATAAAATTCTCAGTCAGTGCTTCATATAATTTGGCTCATATGTTCTGAGATTAGAAAAAAATTAAGCTAAACAAAAATCAAATATAGATGACTAATCTATTCCTAATTATGCACATTTGCATTACCATATTTTCTCATATGCGCACACATCTTTTCCAAAAAAATTCAGTTGCTGGAAATTAGCGTGCACATTATATTGAGGAATACAGTAACAGCAGTTTCTGCTGCCTAAGCCTCTCCCAGGGGAAAGTTAAGGTAAAGCTTGTATCTAGCTGCTGGCAGTGGACACTTTGCTTCCTCTGTAGCAGAGGGTCTCAAAGAAAGATAATTTTTCTTTATTCTGCCTTTCAGAAACATGGTGCAGCTTTTGTAAGGGGGGGGTGTTATATGAAAGAAAATATGGTATTTAGGTTGATTAACACATCCCAAAACAAGTGATTTTAAGTTATTCTTATAAAACATAAATTAGTAAGTATTTTTTGCCTGTTGTGGTAAATGAATATTGCAAAATAATTTGCAACAGAAAAATTGAAATAATCTATGTCTAAATTATTTTTTTACTAGGTGTTAACAAATTCTGACACAGATCATTCTCTTTGTTGCTGCAAGAGGAAAATCTGTTCTGATACAGCCAGCTTGAGGACCTAGGTTATACCACCTTTACCTTTTGAGCCAGTCTCCAAATATTAACTTCTGGGTTAAAATTGCAGGATTTGGCTGAAGAGCTAGTATTAGGAGGAGCTACTTACCATGTCATTCCTCCCATTAAAGGCAACCAATATCTGCTAGGGCAGTGGTGGGCAAAATATGGCCTGTGGGTTGGATCCAGCCTATTAGGTGATTTCATCTGGCCCGTGGACAGGTGCCCATCAGTTAGTTGTAACCACCTGGCCTGTGGCTGCCTGTGATGCGCTCTCATGGGGCCTAAGCCCTGCCCTGTCCCTCCAGGGCAGTGTGCTTCACTCCAACCTTCATGCGGGGGAAAGCCCTGGCCCTGGCTCAGCCAGCATACAGCTTCTGGGCAGGGCTGCTGCTGCCACTGCCAGGGGAACTGCTCAGATCCCCGGGCTCCTCATGTCCCTGCTGTAATGCTCTGGGCAGCAGGTAGGGAAGCACCAGAGGGGTGGAGAAAATCTGCAGCTGGTGGGATCACGGTGCCTGAAGTTGCAGGGAGCCCCATGCGATGGAGTTAGGCTGGCTCAGCCCTGCTCCCTGCTTCCCAGCAGATTCCTGGGAGCAGCTGCATGTGGCAGCAAGGAGTGGGGATGGCTGCTGGCTTCATCACATGGGGCTTCACCCTGGAGGCACGCAAATCCTGGGAGCTGTACATGAGCCACAAGGAACCCTGTGTGATAGAACTGTGCCACCCTGGGCTCTGCACTCCCGCCACCCCACTGGACACAGGCCCCAGGCTCTGTGCTCCCACCCAGCTGCAGCTTCTCCCCAACCCCAAGCACTACCCTACCTGTTGCTTAAAGCACTGCAGCAGGGACATGAGGAGGAGCCAGGTGAGCCAAGCAGTTACTCAGGCAGCAGCAGCAGCGTCCCTGCCCAGAACCTATGCATTAGCCGGGGCCGGGGCCTGGGCCAGAGCTCTCCACTGCTCGAGGGTGGGAGTGAATCACGCTGCCCCAATAGGAATGGGCTCTAGCCAGGTCCTGGGAGCTGCATGTCAGCCATAGGGAGCCCTGCACCATGGAGGCGGTCCAGCCTGACCCTGTTCCATACTGCCATGTGCAGCTCCTGGAAGTGGCTGGAGCCACGTGCCACCTGGGGGTACCACCTGCCTAAGCTATGAGTGCCCCAAGGGCCTACCACCTGCTGCTGCTGCCATTGGTGGGGGCATGTAGGGAGACTCCACACCCTCACCCCCCTCCCCCACATACCCCACAACCACACTCTTCTCCATACCCTGTTCTCAAACACTCCCACAACCCCCCCCCCAACCACACCCCTCCACACACCCCCAACTACACCCCACACACTCCCCCCCACACAATATACAACAGTAAGACTTTCTTTTTCAGCAATCATCTCTATGTACACTATGCAAACATGTAAATCAGGACAAAAATATATTTTAAATAAAATGAAAATATATTATAGGAGATGTTTAATATTTAGCAATTTTTTTTCCAGTTCCAACATGGCAACACCCTCTCTCCACCCCCCCTCCCGCCCCCCCAGGAGTACTTCTGGGGGCAAGGGAAGGGACTTCTGGTGGTAAAGGTCAGGGGTTAGGGGCAGGACTTTCCATCCCATGATGGTGACCAGGGGCTGGGGCACCTGTCAAGGAACAGGGCTACCCTTGTGGCCCTCAACAGTTCACCAAAACTCATTAAGTGGCCCTCCAGCCAAAATGATTGCCCACCCCTGTGCTAGGGCCTAAATAGCACTGATAACATTTTCAGTAGTGGAGCACCTAATTGTACACCTCATCAGAAGATGGGAATAGCAATGTTTCAAGGAATTATAGCTTTATGGTTAGAGTACTTATTTAAGCTATGGGAGAGATGGATTTAGTTGCACACTGTGTTACACATCTCTTGTGTGACCTTGGGTAAGTCAGGCAGGGCCAGATTTTTAAAGTATTTAGGTACCTGGTAGGATTTTCAAACTCAAGGTGCTTTAGATTTGAAAATCCCCCTCAATATCTTTCTTCATGTGGTTGTGTCTAAATACCTCTGAAAATATGAGTTCAATTCCCCAACTATAAAACAGATGTGATAATAGAACTTTAAAGACGGTGAGGCCTTCAGATTTGGTAGTATCATGGAGCCGTAAAAGTACCTTAGAGACATGGATGCAGGGTGACTGGCTAATGACAGCTCAGCTCCAGCAAGTGATGCTGATAAGATATGTCTGACCACTCACTCTGGATGTCCACAAGGTTGAAAAAATACTGCTATCCCTGTTTAAGCTGTGGGTTGATAACTTGTACAATTTGATCCAATGTTATTTTAATTTGAGAGTTGTTTTTTTTGTAAATTCTAACCTGTTACTGTCATATCAGAGATGTTTGTTCAAGGTTTCTAATGCATTCATCTCTCTGTCTGGTGGGTTTCTTTTTGCATCATAGGTGTGGAACGTCGCTGTAACTCACACTTTCCGAATAGACAAGGCACGTAATCAGCTAGGGTACTGCCCAAAGAAGTTTGCATTCGCTGATTCTGTGGATCATTTTATTAAAACAAGACCAAAATCCCAGAATCATCACTTCTTCCTGAAAATCTTACTTTCTTTCATTGCCAGCCTCTTAAGTTTAATTTTGCTTTCTTTTAAATTTGAAAGCCTTTCAATTATGCAGTTTTTCAAAGAAAACCAACATTAAGATATGTAACTTGGTTTGTACTAAGTCACAGTACAGTTCTGTGCCCACATGGGCTGCATTAGGCTTTGTAGTAGTTATTGGCTTTGACATAGCAGACTGGCAGCTAATTTTAAGACTTAAACCAAAAATGTGGTGTATCAGTAGCTGCTCTTAGAAAGTTAAAGGACTGTACAATCCTAAACACAAGGGAGATCACCACTGAAAAAATGCAGGGATTAGAGCGGTTGGAGCTATGTATTTCACACCAAAGAAGCTCTCTCCCAAACTGGCTGCTCAAGTGGATGAGAAACTGGAGGAGGAGCTGCCACAGTAAACCTGTAATACTGTAACCATAAAGAGAAAGACTTGAATAAAGTGAAAGATTGACCAGATCTGCTGCCACTGCATTTTACTGTGAGGAGCTGGGAAACAGATCAAAGGTGGAAAATAGATTTATGTAAATAATGCACACTGGCTGTACAGAAAAGATGCACAATGTAATTTGGGGGGTTTGGGCTTTTTTTGTGAATTAGTTGTGACATTGCGTAGGAGGGGAAATAAAAGCGTGCTTAAAATTGTGCATGTCTTAAATCTCTTACCTGTTCTGGCCTTCATTAGCGCTCATTCACAACACCCTCCATTTCCCCTCCTCCCCCAAGATGCTTCCTCTCGATGGGCTTATATCAGAATTGAGAGGACTTCCAAAGCCAGTGCCCAAAATGTTAATTGATTAGGGATTATACATAGCAAAATACAAGTATCTGAAAATATGGCTACACAAACTGTCTCGGACGGCCAGGGCCGACTCGAGTTACGCTCGTACGTCAGGGCGGGCTGGTGAGTGGAGAGGCAGACACAACTTATTGGTTGCAAAAAACTTTACTCACGCCGCTTGTGATCACGACGCAGGTGGTCCGGTCGTCAGAACAACCACACGAGTTGTTCCAGCTGGCGGGGCCCAAGCCAGTTAATCCGTCCGCAATTCGAAGCCGGCGGGGAAAGGGGTACGTCTGGGGTTGCGCTCGGCGACGGGAAGAAAGATCGATAGGTGATCAGTCTATCAATCGGCAGCCACAAGTCAGATAACTTCAGAGGCACTCTGCAGCATGCTCAAAGCTCTTCGACTTGGGCGGAAGTCGCGCGGAATTTTAAACGGCCAGCGAGCCAATTACTAGCCGCCACGTGTGAATAATTTAGCACTGGCCAATAGCGGGGCACAAATTTACATTCGAATGGCGGGAACTCTTTGCACCGTGCATTTCTGTGCTGCAAAGAAGAAATGCATCCTGCAAAGGAAACTGCAAATTGGCGGGAACTCTCCTGCACGCAGGCTCTTAATTGCAGCAGAACACTCTGCTGTGCAAAGGAGCTCTCATGTGGCCAGGAAATTCCATAGTGCCGAGGCACAAAAAATCACTGGGTTGTGACGCAAACAAGTTATGAGCAATGGTGTGAATTTACAGTGTCTCAGCCTTGCTATGGTAACTGCCCCTGTGCCTGCTTTTGCCTTGTCAGTTGAGGTCACTTGCCCCATGGATGAAAGGGGATAAGTTACCTTGCGTTTTCCCTCAAGTATTTCATCAGCCAACGGAGAGCTGGCGGAAACGTGTGTTAGCTTATTGTTACTAAAATAACATTGCCAACAAATTAGGAAAACATCTTCCAGCATTTCTGCTCTAGATTTGAAAACCTGAAATGTAATTTTCTGCCTCTATGGGTTCCTTATCTCTTGAAAAAATTGTCTTGAAAGGTCTTTTCCTGGTTCCCTCTGGGAGTGTTTACCTGTTCATAAATGGGCCAGTTGCTGCACATTACGTTTAGTACTTGGTTAATCAAGTGCTAAATCAATGCGCAGTAACTCGCAGTAGTGCCAGCACGTGGGTTTTTCGTAACACTGTGCAGTAGCCTACTATTACTGTGCAGTAGGGCAGGTTAGCTTGTTTTTTGCCCACATGGCTACTGCTCAGTGTTATTAGGCTGCTGCGCAGTGTCTCACGTAGACGCACCAAGTTTCAGGACACCTTCTAGGTACACTTTCAGCCATCAAATAAAATAGGACACCCCCCCCCCTTAAATTTACTTCTCGCCAAATTACTGAGGGTGAAGTTGTCATTACTTCCTTAGAGCTGCGCTTTAATTCCACCCTCTTCATCGCCAGAAACCTGTGCATGGTCCCGGGGTTGTAATAAAGCAGCAACCGAAAGGGGGCAGCCTCCACGTCTCCGCACGACCTCATCACCCGCTCCGCAAAATGAACAAGCATTCATTGGTCCAAATTCATAGCCCAAAAGGCGCTGAGACGCACCAAAACTGCTCCACTTGGTGCACGATGCGGGGGGAAGGATTAAAGTGCCGCTTTTTTCTTGCGGGACCCGCAATCCCGCAATCCAGAGACCGCCTGCAGGCGAACGCATGATGCCGCGAGCCGAAAAAGATGTGCTGGCAGCGGTGGGATTCGAACCCACGCCATCGAAATGACTGGAGCCTAAATCCAGCGCCTTAGACCACTCGGCCACACTACCGCTGAGTGCAACTCTGACCTTGACGCGCCTATAAAGATATGGAGCGCTGACTCGGCGGCCCCTCCGGCCCTCTTCCTGCTCCCACAGCAGCTCGAGGACGACGGGCGGGTCCGGAAGGCAGCTGCCCGCTGCAGGAACGTATCAGGCCCCTCCCCCGCGGCACGGGTTGGTGGCGGGAGCCCTGCCACGTGGCTGCAGCCGGGGGGAGGAGGAGGCGGGCGGCAGGGGGCGCTGCTGCTGCATGGCACGCGACTTCCCCCTGCCCGGCCCCGGCCGCCTGCGGAGGCTGCGCTGGCCGCACTCGCTGCCTGCTCCCTTGCAATGCAAGAAACATTACTGTTTGGTATTTAGGAGGAAAAACTTATTTTTATAAATGAAATATAGACCCCAAAATCAGTACATTAAATGGGTACAGATTAAAGCAGCTCTGTCATTTCTTTTTACAGCTGTTGTCGGCCCATGGGCAAAAACACTGAGCAAGTAACATGCTGTAGGCAACAGCATACTTTGCTCTCCCTGAAAACACAAAGAACCACCTACGTGTGGAAAGCAACATTTCTTGTGGCTGTTAGTGACGCTACAAGTTTCCTTTGCCAGCTGTGGTTTTATCCACACTTAATATTCTATGTACCATTTTGACTACACGGTATACAGTTTTGAATAACCAGAGTTTTCTGTGCCTGTGCATCAGCCCACCACCTGCCATTTTCCACATAGGCCTTTTGCCTTGCCAACCACGGTTTTGCCAACCACGGGAACTTTCAGGAACTTCACCCCAGCAGTTAGCGAGGGAAACCTGTGCAGTCTTGCTGGCAGCATGTCTCCACGGGTGGGGATTGCTGCTCTGTGTTATCGGTCTGTGTCTGCACTGGCTGAATTCCAATATACTGAACCCATGAGTTAAGAACCACGCCTTGATTTTATGAGGAATTTTATACATGTTTATTATGGATAAGCTATGGTTCATCAAATGAGGTTTATGGCTCAATGTGTTTAGTTTAGAAAAACAGTCACGGAAGTCTTTAAGGAACTGAAAAATGTACTAGCTATTTTTTCTCTTGAATTTCGAAAGGGTGTAGTTTTGCATTGCTCCATATGCCAGGATTGCTGCTCAGATGTCTCAGAATATACTTCCACAGCCATGCTTGGGTGCTAGAGTAGGAGGTGCAAGATACACAAGCAATGGTCATGATGGCAAGGAAGCTGCTGACCTGTTACCTGTCACCTGTTAAGAGGACTGAGCCTCTACATTGTTCCAAAAGGGTGGTTATAGCTGTTATATGAATGGGCTCTACAAAGATTTATTCACAAACCAGATGTACTGGATATATTTAGGTTTGACGGAAGATGCCATTCTGTAGGAACACTTTGAAGGAAGATGTTCCTGTTTAGGGCGGTGTCACCTAATAGCACAATCCAATCACTATTTTATTTTAAAATTAAAAGACGTGTTCCAACAAATGCGGCTAACATTACAAGGCCCTTGAACACACAGAATCCTTTCCTCTTCCTCCCAGCACACACATCCCTCTCCCATGACTAAGGTAGGGTTGTTTTTAACTAATTAGTTTGTTTTTGAGGGATGAGTCCGCTGTATTTATTTAAATTAAACATTAACAAACTCCCTCATGCAAGCAGTCCTATGTGACACATGAGAGCAGGAGCTCTGTCTCTTGTCAACTCTCAACTCAGTGGTTAGGTCAGTGATTCTCAATTCAAATCAAAATCTATTGTGATGGTCTTCCTGAGTTCTTTGCAACAGAAAAACTACTCTAATTTTTCTGTAGTAAAAAAAACAGTGAACATGAAGAGGTGGCATTTTCCGAGGAGTGACTCGAGTTTATCCTGGGGTGTCTCAAGTCTCTCTGGGATGGCTCAAGTCTAAGAAGATAGAGAACCATTGTGCTAGGCCTGTTAGAACAGGCCGTGTAACCCTCTCAATCAATATAGGATGTCCCAAAAGGCATCTTTCATTAGGCTTACACTATCTTGGGGCTGGAGTCCCCATAACCCTTCTTCATGAATGGTAGCGCTCACTAATAAGTGCTACTACAGCCTTTTTTCCCCACTTACCCATAACTTGTAAGTGGCTGGGAGGCTTTGTTCAAACTTTCCATAAAATCCAGCTTTAGAAACCCAGCATGGAATATTTCAGCCCAGCAAGCAGATGTTTAAAATGTTAGGAACGGGATCTGTTTTTGCAACCTTATATAGTGTGTATTCCTGGAGAGGGTGTTTTAGAGTATGCAGATAGATGACATGAAAAAAAACACAGCATTCAGTCTGGGAGACAGATGGGAGAGCACAGAGAACATGGTATAGAGAACATTTAGTGCGTTTAGGGACTTAGTGCATTGGTGTCTAGAAATTATGGTGATAGGCATAGTAAAAATAGAAAGAAAGAGAAATTATAGTGGTCACTGCCAAATGTACTGTTTATCAGTATTCAGACCAGTTTGACTGGAGAGAAGGCATACTATATTAACTACCATATATAAGCATGCTGTTCATATGGATTGTGCTCCGGCCTCTGGGGACACTGTTTTCTTCTTCGTCATGCACAGTGGCTTAACATAGTCAGACTTTGTGTAGAGGAACTAGAATTCCACCTACAGGCAGCAAAATTGTTTCCTTTTTGTGTACAAATAATTAGCTAACATTTAATCAAGCAGCATATAAGTAGACTCTATTCACTTCTGGGAAAAAAAAAAGATTCTCCATTGTATGTCTAAACCAGAAACCTTTCAGAACATTTCATCCTATGGCCTATTTTAGCCATTACTTCACCACTACTATGCATGTCTAACAGACAGAAACAAGTATAATTATGATAACATCTTAATTAAATCCAGTAAAATGGGCTTTCATAGTAATTCACATTCAAAAAGACTAGGGCAGTAGGTCTGCTCTCTGTTGCCATCAATCAAATTATTTATTGCATTTAACTGTTAGGAGAGCTTGATGATAGTTAGCATAATGAGCCACAGAAACATTCCCGCAGGAAATATGAAAATTATCTTCTGTGTCCAGCAAATGGGCATTAGTATTCTCAAGAGTCCTCTGTTAATGTAGGTACATTAACCATTATTATGAACCATCATAATTTATGACTTTATGCTGGAAGAAAAATCTTATAAGTTGGTTAGTACAAGAACTGGCCAAAAGGACAAAATATACCTACTTTGTTTAAGAAGTGGCTCGGCTTTAATTGTGAATAAAGGGAAGGGGTTTTTTTTGGTAAACCTCTCTACAGCTTCTTCTGTAGTTCACAGTTTAATTTTCTTTTATTGTCTTTTTGTATCTGGTATGATAAAACCTGACATGTTTTTGCCACATTAAAAGCGGAATTGCTGTGTAATGTAATGGATTCCAATTCAAGGAAGAATGAATTTGCCAGACTTTGAGAAGACGCTATATATCCCTGGATCCACGCTCCATAAGGTGTGTGTGTGGGGGGGGGGGTGCACAGGAAATAATACAATTTTCCTGGTGCATGCAAGTTTCCTTTGCATCATCATGCGTTGCCAGCACTTACAGATGAGTAAAATTGGGATTCACACAAAAACTGAAGCTGTTGAAAAACCGCTACAACAGAAGCATGAACCTGCAGCCTTCCTTTCCAGTCCTGTCACAGGACCAAAGGTTTTCACAGGTGACCTCTGGGGACTTCTGTCTGGACTTTCCAACCTGTGCCAAGAAACCCTCTGAGGGTTTTTTTCCCACCCCGTCTCCCCACCTGTACCGTGTCCAGCGCGCTGTGGCTGCAGCTTTGGTCTTGCTGATCTCCCCTCCCCTCCCCTCCCCTCGGGTGACCTCGGTGCGATGTGAGCCACGCGCGGGACCACGACAGAGGCCGGCGCTGCGGGCGTGGCCCCGCGCGGGTCCCAGACACCCGTGGGCCGGGGCCAGCCCTGGCTCGGGGGGGGGCGGGTTTGCCCCCACGGGCGAGGGGGACGCGAGAGGCGGGCCTAGTAC
>NW_005842178.1:1699353-1724366 GCF_000455745.1 Alligator sinensis
CGCCGTCCCGCCGGACCAGGTAGGCCGGGGCCCCGCTCCCGCTGCAAGCGCCGGCTCTGCCCCGGCCGCGGGGGGGCGCAGCCCTCGTGTGTCGCCGAGGGGACCCGCCTCCCCTCCGCCCGTGGGGGTGCTGGCTGCGGGCTCCCCCGGGTGTTGCCACAGCCCCATCTGCCAGCTCGCCAAGGCCTCCTCGCTTTGGCTCCCGGCTGCAGGGCCGTGTTCACGTCCCTCGTCTCTGCATGGTTTTGGGCAACATCCACCGGTTCCTCACAGCACCAGCGAGCTCTGCCCGTGCCCCCCTCGCCCCCGCCCGGCGCACGCGTTTGAAACCGTTGTCCTTCCCTCCCGCCCCTGTTTTGTATTTGATTTGTGCCGAGCCGTCACGGGTGTGCCCTTGGAGACCCTGCTTTATTAAGGGGAGGTGTTTAGCTGTACTGGGCGGGTGGGCACGGGTAGCGCAGGCCTTGCGTGCTACAACTTTTGCTCGCATCCCGCGTCCCGCCTGCAGAAAACCTCTCCGGCCGGAGCGCGTCGGCGGCCTCCGGGGCTGTCCCTGCGCCCGCTGCGGCCGTGGGTCTGCGAGGACCCGTGCTCAGGGTCAGGCCTGTGGACAGTGTGACAGGTTGTTGTTGCTAGAAAATGGTGCCTATTTCTGTATGGCGGGGTTTCCTTTGTTATTCATGCTGACTAATCCCACGATAAGCGTGTCCTGGGCTGGGGGGAGGATGAGCTGCTTCCTGATCTGGGCGTGGGGACGCACTCCTTTGAAAACCCCCTTTCTGGTGACAGTTCTCTCCAAGCAAGTCGTTTTGCTTGTTTCTAAAGGGAGGACAATAGGAGACCAGGCTGTTTTGACTGCAGGCTAAAATGTCTGAGTCAGCTGATTCTCTTTTGGGCAGGCTGCACAGGGCTGTGTCCAGATAGCCAAAGTCATATGGCGTGGGAGAATCAAACAGAAGGGAGGAAAAAAAAACAACCCAGCTAACATCCTGAAATCTGTTATTGCAAACATAGGGGCAGGACACCTAGCATCACAGCTGAATGCCAGACCTAAGGCTGCCTGGCTAATAGCAAGCTGTCATTAGCTGTTCACATGTTGATGTATTCACAGTCATAGATCTGAAAAAAGGCAGACAGATAGAATGTCAGATGTTAACGATTCTTTATCATTCTGATTAAGCCATGCCAGGAATCTAGCTGAAAAATGCATACACGTAAAATGTGTTGCTAGTCTGATGGGTTTGTAATAGATGAACCCCTTCTGCTGCACCTGAAGATGTTAGACAGCCTTATTTACCGCTTGGAAAATTTCAGTTGGTAATTTTTTTATTCTCACTGATGTATCTAGCACACCCAGTTTAAAACTCCTGCAGTTGCATTGAACAGGAGGAAATATGCTCCCTGGTTGCATGGGCTGGAAAGCCATTAAAGGATCCTTGTAGTAAACAACTGGGTAGATACACAATGACAGGCTATAAAAGTCCTTTGAGTTGGTTAATATTCAGATCTCGTTTGTAGTGAAACACAGTCATGACACAATGCAAATAATAACCATCTGTCTAAATAATAGTCTTGAAATATGATGTATCAGTACCCACAGAAAATCAGTTATCGTTACTTGCCCTGGATATTTAAAGCCAGTTGAAGTATCAGGTGGTTTAGTAGTAAAAGGACACTATGAGGATATTTTTGCAAGAGCTTTTCTTTCAGTGTTGTATATCTTGGCTTCCTGCCTAATGCTGATTGTCATGTCAATTTACTGTCTTCATATGTTGTCATTTTGCGGACTTAGGAGTTGACAGGAGGGAGTGATTGAAATGGATTTTCCTCACCTTTATGGCTATAAACTTAGTAACCCTTTGGCACCTGAAACTACAGCATGTTACCTAACTAAAAATGCTCTCATTTGGGGTTGGAATGGTGATACAAGCACGGTGGAGTTAGCACACAGTCCCTGTGTTGCCTCATTCCTATTAACACCTGCTAACCTACTGAGTTGTCCTGATTAGCCACAGGGAAGCTGGAAGGGATTTCTAGCATGGAGTGTATACAGAGATGGTGCATCCACATACAGGAAAGTGCTGGAAAATGCGTCGTCTTGTTTGCATGTTTTTTCATTTAGTTTTTAAGGCCTTCCCCCCCAAATAGCAAGACACTTTGGATATCTCTGTCTTTTTTGGAGTGCCTGGCTGAGACAACTTACTATTTCTGTGCCCATTCTCTTATCTGTGTATTCCTGAAGGTAGGAATAGTTATATGATTCCTAAGGATCAGTTACCCTAATACACAGACTATTGCTGTACTCTGCTGTAATTCCAGATAATACCATGGTGTACTTCTAGGAGTATTGGAAGATGAACCATTACTAGGCTATTTTTGGAACGGTAGTTAATTTTAAAAGTACATTTAATAGTAATAATGTGTTTTAAGCATTATAAAGGTAGTAGTGTGTGATGGGATATGGTAAGGTGAGGTTGTTGTGGTAATAAATAATAATGATACTTTGCTTGTGTTAGTAGTGTCTAAGGTTTCTGGTGTTAAGTTTCAGGTTCCATTAAATCTATTTTATTTTTAATTTGAAATTTATAGGAATACTGTCAACTTGAAAAATTACATTTCTCTAAGAAAATATCCTACCTATTATGGTTAGAGCATCACCATTGTAACTGAAATATAATTAAACTGAAGGAGATTAATGGTCATTACTGCGGGGAAAATTCATTCTTGCTCCAGTTCTGAGCTTGAGACCAGAGGCATAGTTAGCTGTGTTAGTCCTAAATCAAGAGGAAGGCAGAGTAGATTTACATCAGACAGACTAACCAAAGTAGATATGAGTATTACATATTTCATATGTATACTTTAGTATCTACTTTGGTTCATCTATAAGATACAAATCTACCCTGCCTTCTACTTGAGACAGGAACCATGGGTAGGAAGGCACAACCTTCTCTGTGCTGATTCAGCCCCCCAGGGTGGGTTAGAGCATTACAGAGGATTATGCTAAATTGTTTCTAGTTGTAGGGTGCACCAGGAAATAGCTGGAGGGAATGCTCCAGTCAGGCCAACTTCTGCTTGCCAGAGTACTCCTGCACCCTACCAGTTACAGCAGACATCAGTGCTGGGACAGCTGTGGGATGTCCCTGGAGGGTTCCCCCAGATCCAGGGACAGTCCTGTGGCGGCAGGTTCCCTTCCAGTTGCTTTGTGATTGCTTTACACTGGCTCTGCCATGAATTCTCCCCACATTTTTATTTGACAGCATCTTGTATATCACTCATTTCTCTTTACAGGTAGTAACTTCTTGTTGTTTATGTGGTTCTTTTGGGTGACAGGGGAGAGAAAAACATTTACAAATGAATAAATATGAATGCAAATTAACAGAGGGACTAAGGCAACTCTCTAATAACTTCTTTAACTCTTTTTGTTTTGGATTAAGAAGTCCAGTGCTGTGTTGATCAGCATGGTATAATCCCAAGGCTGGATTTAAAAGTTAGTGCTCTTTTACAGTTAACTTGTCTGTAAATGGTGCAATAAAGTTAGAGCAGGGGTTGTCAGCTGGGGGTACCCATACCCCTGGGGGTACTTTGAAAGGTCCCAGGGGGTACGTGGGGGCAGGTGGGCTTGAGCACCTCCACCCCGCGCTACTCTCTCTCAGGAGCAGGGCCTAGCAGGGCCGCACCGTGCTGCCGCTGCTCCACAGCTTGCCCCCCTCCCACTGCCTGTGCTCCGCATCCAGCCGCTCACATCTGGCCCCTTACCACCCCCTCCCCACTCTGCATCTGGCTGCTCGCCACCCCCCCCCCCCCGGGGTACACTTATTAAAAAAGGTTGAAAATCCCTGAGCTAGAGCATATGTATAAGGCAGAAAATCATATTTTTGTCTCTTCTCCAGGTCTGCATACCATACAACGCTCATTAGTATTTAGTGCAAAGAAAGATGGCAAGATAGATGACAAGGATTGTGGTTAGCATTGCAGTTAGCATTATTGAATAACATCAACACTAGACTTCATGTCATTGTGTAAAGATGCAAAATACAAGTATTGGGTTTTTTTGGGATGAGGTTGGGTTTTCTTGAGATTTTCATGTCCCAATCAGTTGTGGTTACTGGAGTGATATTTTTTTGTTTTTTGTATTTGAAATCAATTACAACCAGCACAGACTCTTTAAAACTTAATTAAATAAATGCATTGGCTAAGCAAACACCATGTCCACTTTAAAAGAATGATGGTTCCAAGAACAACTCAGGGACTCTTACAAACATTGTCTTAGGTACACAGACAGAATGTGTGCCACAACATTTGTTCAAGGGTATAGGTTGTAGCCGTGTTGATCTAAGGACGTAAATAGACAAGGCTCTTTGGGCTGCTCACTATGTGGAGCCTCAGTCTGCCTCCCCATGCCTCTTCCCTCCCCCCTGCCTCTTCCTCCTCCACGGACATCTCTCCAAGCTGCTGGGCTGCATATCAGCTATCAGAATGTATTGGCTGGTAATAATAGGCCGTCGGTATCGGCCAAAAAAATCTTTATCAGTGCACCCCTAGCTTATACAATGTTTTGAGTGTATAAAATGCTGTGAGTACAAAGCAGTGTTATTTTCAGCACTCTAGTGTTCAAAGGACTTCTCCCTACAAATGCTACAAATGAAAGCAGATGTTGCTTTGTGTGTTTCACCTTTGGCCTGTACAGGTAAGCGGAGCAGGCTCCTCTCCCTTTCCACTGTCCTTTCACTGTGCACTGGAGAAGCCTGCAAAAATTGTTTACCCGTAAATATTTGTTTAAACTTAACTAAACCCACTGCAAACATTTGGGTGCTTGTTTTGCACTGACCCATTCAGTGCATGAGCTTTGTCACTTCCACATGGGGACAAGAAGGGTTGCTCAGGGACTAGATATAAAATCCTGGCCCCTTTAAAATTCAATGGAAAGATTCCCTTGACTTGGGTCCAGGAGCTCATGCTCAGACTTTTGATTTCTGATCATTTCAAAGAGAACATCCTGAGGCAGGGATTCCTAAATTATGGTCCAGCCTGCTGGGGCTCTGTGGACCTGTGGGGATGAATGCAGAGCAGAAACCAAGAGAGAATTTTGTCCTGCTAGGAAGTTTCAGTTGCATTTATACCCAAAAGCTTGCAAAGAAGAATCTTTCCAACTGTTTGAGTTGGTCTAATAAAAGATACCAGATTCACCCAAAGAACCTTATCTACCTATACCCCTGTCACTTCTGCAGTATTATGCAGCTGGATTCCTCCTGCTCAGGCACAGAGGCCTCTTAATGAGTGTGGTATTTCTTTGTTGTCAGTTCAGTCTTAGTTAGATTTGCTGATTGACATGTAAATTGTAAGGACAGCAAACTGGCAGCAGAACAGTGGCGGACTGTGAAGTGACCATGAAAACAACTGAGCCAGAAGGCTCATTTGTGAGCCGTACTGTCCTGTTGCATGTTCAGCAGAAAAAAGAAATAGCAAAGACATAAAAGAAGGACTTTTCAAATAAAAAGCTATATTCATAGCACAAAAGCTATTTATTTCCACCTTATTATTCGGCTTAATTCTGGCCTCAGCTTGCGTTCCTCTTTCGTGTCCTCATGTCAAGGTATTTAGCAGAATTTGCAGATTCATTGGAATCTGACATGGCCATGCCATGAGCGCTTCTGCTATGGCCTCAACTGATTTTGTGGAAGCGAGTACCAAAATTGCCGTTTAGACTATGGACCTCATTAGAGTCCAGTGCAGATACTGGTGGGAACACAATCCCTGCCCCTCCATCACTTCAATTACAATAAAATAGGCCAGGTCTCAGGTTTGGATCCAGATGGGATGTTCTGTGGATTGGCTTCACCTCAGCAATTCTTGTGTGTTTTTAAACAGAAGTGGCCACTACATAAAAATCTGTGTCTTTACATGACCATGAAAGCAGACATTGTTAGAGATGAGATGAGTTTTAAGGCTAAAGAAAAGAAGGGCATTTGCAGGGTGGATATGAAAAAGGGCTCAGAGGTAGCTCAGGCCGTGGGAAAGAAGAGCTCTTCTAATTGTAGAAGGAAGTATAAAAAATAAGTATAAACTTTAGCATGAGTGAGAGAGATGCAGGCCTGCAGAGAACTTGATCCTTTATGAGGCACATGCTCCTAATGTGGGGTTGCTTGGCAACAAATACTGTAGATGATAGGCCAGGTTCCTTTCCCCCCCCCTCCACAGATGCAGTCTCATTACTTCAGATGAGTTGCAGCTGGTAACACTAGGACAGTATTGCCAACCAACCCCACTGTGTCAAAAAATCATGAGACAGACTCTTAAACATCAAGAGATTTGGAATGTAAATCATGAGATGCTATTTTTTAAGTGTGTGCGGTCCCCAGGGCAACGGCAACAGGGCACAGAGCCCCAGCCCACAGTGGGCAGCCCACATCTGCCCTGCACACACATCTGCCCCCCTGCCATTAGAAACACTCCTACCTTTGCACTCTTGGTGGCATCCCATGTCTCATTCCCTCATTGCAGAGGCACAGGTAGAGAGGCTGATCATGTCCCACTGCTAAAATGGGATGTGACTGACTCTTAGGCACACTGAGGTCAGTGGACTTTATTGGAAGTCCTTTAATATAGGATTTTGAGAGTAAGTATACATCGGAGAACATGAAAGATCATCAGGGTATCGCCACAGGGGTGGAAGCCCTCCCCATCTGTGCAGAGCTTCTGCTTGTCAGAGTGAGACATTACATCTTGGAAGTGAATTTGCTTGGGAAATAATATTTCTATGTAAGCTCTGCTGAGTCGTCATTAATATTCTCTTGATGGCATGTGCAGGGGAATCTCCACCCATTTGAAGCTCTCTGTGGGTGGAACCCGAGCCGTGGCAAAAAATATTTTGCAGCTAAACTATGTTCTTACATAATAGAGCAGTTTGCTGTGTGAATTGGCTCTGAGGGCTTCAGCCCATTAATAACCATCACATAATTCCTCTAAAACTGGCACCATTAGAAAAAAGGGATTATAGTAGGACAAAAGCCCACACACAGCTGCTCTCTGCTGCTTGCCCCGATAGCATGTATTACAGGCCCACAAGAAGCATTTGCCCCCATCCTCACCTTCTGGAGGAGATTTAACTAGTACTAATATAAACATAGGAGATTGCCGTATCTCCTTGCTGAACATTTGTTTTTGACACAGTTCTGTTTGTAGTGAATAAGGATCCTACAGTACTATACCTATTTTCTCAACATTATTTTCTCAGCATTAATCAACACTCAGCACAGTTTAAATAATGCATGATGCAGCTGAAGAAATATAGCCTTTTATTTCGTTTTAGTGGCTTGTACTAAATGAGCCATAAACTGCTCGTGGGTTATTTTTTGCTGAGTGACAGACGGTATAGCATGCAACATGCAACGGAAAGAAACCAGTTGTAATTTTAGCCAGTGACTGGCCTTTGTAAAGCAGATGTTTCAGTGGATCAAGAAGATTTATGGGTGGGTGATTCCCAACACCAGCTATGAGGGATTGTGCTGTACCCACAGGGATGTTATGAATCTGGAACTCTGTGCACCTTGTGCTGCTTTCTGTCCCACTGCTTGAAAAGCCCAATTTGCTGAATTCATCTGGTTAATAACTGACTAGGGTTCATTTTGGAGTGTCCGGATGTTGTATGGGGGAACTACAGGGATGTTGGGACATAGGCTAAATAAGGAGAATGACCTTATCAAAGTGATAAATAGAATCAAAGGCCACTTTGGTTAAACATCAAAAAGGCATTGAGATTTTGGGATTTTTTTCCCCATATGTTTGATTACTGTCCACTACTTTGTACCTTTAATATGAATGAAAATGTAGCAGGATCTTCTTCTTGGTTTAACTGGTAAAACTGTAGACAAATCCTTCAGAATGCTGTAGTTTGGAGGGATCTTCCTGGGCCACTTTGGCTCCAGCCTGCCTGTTATAGAGGATAGTGGCTACATGTCACTATTTGGCCTTTAAATTAATTTAAGGGAGTCTTTCCTCCTTAAGGGTTTTGCTATATGCATCAGAGAGACAATTACAGTTTTGTTCTTTCACAGCTTGAGAGCAGCTCTGTAAAGATAAAGTGTTATATAGCACTGCTGGGTCAGGTTTTTTCCCCCATCCAGGAAAAATTACTTTTTGTGAAATTTCAGATAAACATAATTTAAGAGTCTCCCTGTTTGGTTCAGAACATCAACAACTTGTGTATGATTTACTTTGTCCAAAGAAAAAAATGCTGTTTGTGAGAAATGCCTCTGGTTGTATAAAAAGCAGGAGGAATTAAGAGCACAAAAGCGAGATAATCTACCCCAGAGCCATAGTCATGTGGAGTGGGGATGGATCGCTGTGTGCTACTCTGATGGTGGCTCTGCATTACAGTTCTGCAGCGGAGACCAAAACTAAAACACCAGAGTTTTCCTGCTTGGACAGTCATAAAGAGTAAGGCTAAATTAGGCTCAAGCTATTTTCCTCTGTGTCAGAGAAGACAGAGTTGTAGTAGCACAGACAATGCAGAGGAAGTAAACTTGTATGAATAGTTAGGGGTATGGGTTGTATGAATAGTTAAGGTGATAAGACATGGCCAAAACGCAGCCCACAAAACAAGTGCAGCAGGCAGAGTTTAGCATCACCAGCTTACTGTCAAGCTCAAGGTTCAGTCTTTGTATACTATACTGTACATGCTAGTATGGGATGCTCCACTGGGATCTGAGTAGATCCTGTTTGGAATAAGGTGGCATGTTATATGCTGAGACCTGTGTTGCCAATGAAACTACATCTCTTCTGAGGAGACAAGGGCAGTCTTCAGGCCGTTTTATGTAAAATAGAGGGAGTCTGTGGGATCTTGATAGGTATCCCATGCAGTTTCTTGGTTGCAGATTGTTAGCATCATTACCTATACACGTGGTCGGAGGTGGGGACGTTTTAGTAAGAGCAGTTTCTGGACAGCTGCTCTAAATAAAATGACTCGCCATCATGTGTATTAAGCCACCCTGCATTTCAAAATGGCCTCAGAGGCGCTTTAACTTAAGCTCATTCAGCGAGGTTTAATTGAAGCACCCACACGACCATTTTGAAGCACAGGAAGGGTTAATATTTATGACGAGGAGGTGATTCTGGAGCATCCTAATTAGAACGTGAATGAGCATGTCTATAGGCAGTTATTGATGTTAGTTATGAGGAAGCGTTGTGGAACTAGGTTCTTTTCTAAGGGAAAGAAAAATGACTTTGGGACAGTATTGAGTTGTCTTGGGGTTTATTTTTACCTATGAAAGAGCTTCATAATTGTATCCCAGTCCTGATTTAATTAAATATGTGTTTTACTTGACAATTTTGTCCTAGCACTGTTTACTACAAAGCCAGGAGCAAGGGTTTGGGAATTAGAAAATGAGGACATGCTTCTGTTTTGTTCCATAGTGAACAGATGAAGTAAGTGGCAGAGACCAGACCAAGGAGGTGATAAAATTAGCATGATTTACTATTTAAGGTTGAAGGGCCTTTTGATAAAGTGCACAAGCTATTGACAGCAGGTCAGAGAGAGAGACTGTCATGCCTGCCATTAGCTGAACTCTGGGCAGAAAAATAGGGATTTATCTTAGTCTGGTGGAATTCATAGAAAACTTTTTGGGTGAAAAGATTGGGAAAAGTGAGTGCAAGTGTTTTACTTTCAACACAGGACCTGGCTTTGCTAAAAAGTGTCATCTTGAGCCACAAGCCTGCCCATCAAAGTCATTGGGAATGTTTCCATTGATTTCAGTGGATTTGGATGAGGCATATCATTATGAGCCCTGAATGAACAAAAGAGAGAGAAAATATGTACATAAATGTGCATTTTTTTTGTGCCCTGAAGGCTGCCAAACAGAGACCCTAGTCTGGTGAATCAGTCAATGGGAAAGGCCTTCTACTGAGAGAGCCTAGCTGCTTCCCCTGGAAAGTTCAGTTAAGAGACCCATAGCAAAAGCTTCCCTGCTGGAAAGAGAGATAGGATGTGATTCTAAACCCAAGCAAAGAGGTTGAGGTGTGTCATATGTATTCGAGGTGCACCGATACATCGGTACAGCAGCCTCTGCCCCACTGTCTCCTTTACTGCGGGGGCTTCGATCTGCTCCCCCTACCGTCTCGCCCTCCCCCCAACAGACTTACTAGTGGGATGCTGTTCTCCATGCTGCCAGGCCACATATGGGCAATTGGTTCAGTATCGACTGGTATGGCTCGTTAAAAATCAGCCATCGATATCGGCCTAAAAATTCTCTATCGGTGCACCCCTAGTATGTATTCCCTCCCTACTTGACTCTGCATCAGCTGGCATTAGTGACAAGTCAGTGTGGTCTGATACCTGAAAACTATGAAGCCTTCTTTGTACGGGGTGCGTTTTTCTGATTTTTTGTCTTCCCACAATAATATTCCAGATTTTTTTCCCTTGGGTCTGTTAATTTTCTGTGTTATACATGGTCCCTTGATAGAAAGTTGCTGTTAAAAAAACAGGTGGTCTGATCCTGCAGCCAGAGTGGACAAAACTCACAGTTACTGTCTTATGAAGTCTGGGTTTTGTTTGAGGAAGAGGCGAAGCTATTAAATAGAACAGTCAGAAAAGTATCCTCTGACATCCTTAAACAGATGATGGTTGTTGTCAGGAAGAGTATTACTGAGAATGGATTAATCTAGGCATGCCTGGTACTTATACGCTCCTTCTGAAGCATATATTATGTGCCACTGTCGGAGACAAGATACTGGGCTAGGGGGACCATTGGTCTGACCCAGTATGGCACTTATGTAATGTTCAGGACCAGTTTTTGAACAAGAAAAAGCAGAAATATTAAGGAGGAAGTTGCTAAATGGAAACAGGCAGCCAACAGTGATCAGCTAAAAGCGTCCAGTGTTCATGGTTCAGAGAATTTTATAATCTTAGTCTATTCTGGGCTAATTATTTTCTGTTTCATGGAAGTACTAAGTGTGGATGTCTATATTGGAAACTCAAACTTCTATGTGGGTGTTCAGGTGCACACTTGTCTGCCCCAAATACCCATTTTACATGCTTGTGCGCAGGTAATAGATTTCTACTAATACTGGTCACTGTAAATGTTGCTTTCAAGTTTGTTTTCTTTATCAATAGGATTATTAATTGCTTAATTTTTTCCCCCCAGGTTCTTTCTTCCTTTTTCATGTATATTATAATACTGGCTACTTTAATCATTGAACGAATTAAACTGATCTCCTGCAAACATGGCAGACGAGGACCTTATCTTTCGTATGGAAGGTATTGATAATAGCAGACTGACTAAAGCTGTCTCTGGAAGTTATACTGATGGTGATAGTGAGGATGAAGATAGTTATTACATCTGCCCTATAACAGATGACCCAATATCTAACAAAGCTATCAACAACAAAGTTGACAACTACTACAGCAACTTAGCAAAAAATGAACAGTACAGCTGCAGCTCTTCTCCTAGAAATTCATTCCATTTTAAGGTAAGCATTAGGTTCAAGCTGAAACAGGCTTCTGATCTCATTTAGCTGGCATAGGAAGCAAGGGCTACAGCTTGCTAGCTTTTTCGTTTCTTGTAACTAACAGTTTTCCATGAAAATCATTGCTGTTTTTTCAGACCTGAAGTTAAATCCATTAAGCCAATAACTTGATTGTGTTCTTGATTTGCTTCCTCTCTAGTCCTGTGGGAGCTCCTTATGCGCCACAATGGCTAGATCGAGTCTCAGATGGCACAGCTGCTGTGGGCTGGCTACTTTAAAACAGAAAAAAAAATGGATTTGGAGTTTGAAAGCTGGTTTTGGTTGTAACACAGTCCTTTATAAAGGGTTCAAAGCATTGAGCCTGAAAACACCGTGACTGGGGCGAGGCAAATCATTGTGCCATGAAACCATTCTTAATTTGTGGAAGAAGCTGATTTGGATTTAATTGTATTTTATGGTGAGTCCTCTAAAATTCGGCACTAGCACTCAGGTGTTAAATGTCAGTGACCTCCACCATGAGCTCCAGGCAGTGTATTCTAGTGACACTTGACCTTTTCAGCTTGAAGGCCTGACATAACGTTGTGGAAGAGTCGGGGGCCTGCAGGCAGTGGCTGGATCCTGCACTCCCTTCTGCTCCTTTCGCTTGCACCATCCCATGCAAAGGGAAGAGACCCATTGGCAAGATTTCTACTGGGGGTGTCCCTAGGAGGTGTGGTCTGCAAGGCAGCCCTTGAATTGCCGCATTTGGAGCATGAGGACTACAAGCAGCCTGTAGTTACAGTTTGACACACTCCTAATGTACTCCATTTAAATGAGGACTCTGCAAACTTGTAATATGTCTTAGTCTTCATCTAGATTAGGTTTTAAAGGTGTTTGATTAACAAGCATTAACTAACATCTTATGATACCTTGGATCTGTCTGTGCTGCAGGTTGTGGTGTTACACAGAGATATCCAAGCTTGTATGGGTACCAGATGCAGTCTGTGCACGGCAGCCTGGGGCTGCACGAGCTGTCAGGAACTGGAACTAGAACTAAAATAACTGTTCTGTTTAGGCTAGAGTCTTACATGTGCTAGTTAACTAACACTTGATCAAAATGTGGCTTTCTCCAGTGAAGACAAGACCTAAAAATCCAATATAGATAAGGCAGCAAAGACTTTAATATGGGCTAAAGTTTAAAGACAGTTACAACACATTCAGTTAAGTTTTGCCTTGTCTACAGGAGACTTTTAGAAAGCATTAGCTAGCATGTGTCAGCTGACACACCTTCTAGTTAGGTAAAACCTTAGGGGTCCATTTAGCACAGTGATAGTGAAATGGAAAAACTGATGCTTTAACAAGGCAGAATTTAACATAAACTCCACTTGGTGGTGGACCTTTTTGGTCAGCGGCATGAGAAATGTAATAAGCTTCTAACTTATTTAATATGTTATTAAGTGAGAGATTTTTAACTCCTATCTGTCAGTAAAGAGGTTGCCAGTTCACTTGAATAGACTTGTGTTCATATGTTCCGTGGATACATTTGCTTTGGGAATATGCATTTTGAAAATCAGCTTTGAAATAAGGAAAAGCTAATTTGTTCAGTTAGTAAACAAGAAGAGAGCACTTAATTTGCCTTGTTAATTTTGCAATGCTAATGTTTCTCATGTATTCTTTAGAGTGACACACAGCAACGTTCTAAGCATGGCTCTATGGTTGACCATAGTCGGGTAGGTTAAAATGAGATGTGATCAACTTGCATTGTAGATGCCTTAAGACTTTTTTTTTAATGGTATTTTTAATTCATTATTTTATCCCCTGAAAAAGTGGATACAAGTCAGTCCATAGAAATCATCAAAGCAGAACATTGCTCATAACTATTTTTGTTCTCTGGAATTTATCTTTTGTTCCTAAATAGTCACTTTCTTTATATTGTTTCTTCACATTGTTTCCTACTGTTAATAGAAGCAAATGTATACAAGAGCATTTTTATGCTGTTTATTTTCCGGTTTGTCCCCCATGCATGATCTAGGGAAAAGCAGTGGGAAGTTTATATAATGGGTGCTACAAATAATCATTCTCTGTTGTATTCTAGTTTTCAGAACAAGTTTAGGGCTCAATTCTGTGCCCTAAACTCTCATTAATACTTATTGAGGACATGTGGCACCTTCCAGGATACAGACCGAGGAAGAATATCAGCTCCCAAGCTCCCCTAGCCTCTCTCTGTGTCTCTCTCTCTTGCACCCCATGACACAATAATTCTTAGAAATGGTACTTCAGTGGCGTTTTAAGGGATCGTTCATGTTTTTTTTGTCTCGCTCCTTTCTTTCCCCACACCTGCCTTCAGCCCTAGGCAAGTCAGCTCTCACTGACTCGGGAGCTGTGTTGTAAGGCAGCTCTAATTGTCATGTGGTATGACAGGAACTTCCTTGAAAGTGAGGGATATTTAGGTTTTATCATGAGACTAGATGGGTATTTTGATTGTTTTTAGATTGGAATAGAACAAACTTGTTGCCTGTTTAAAAACTTACGTTCTTTCATAAAGAAGTTCTTCTGTTGCATGCTATAAAGCAAGGATTATCTGTAACGCATTTCAACACTGATACAGATTTTTACTGGGCTTTAGCTTTACTTGAGATTACTTCTCAAGTTTATTTGGAAATTAAAAGTATTTCTTAATGGTTCAAATTTAGTTACAGAAATAATAACTAGTGTCCCAGAAATCATTATTTCCTGCCTCCCATTCAGAGAGGAGCCTGATGTGGAGTCTGGGAACTGCTATGGTCTTTCCTCTCATTCACATGCTGCCTTGCAGAAGGAGTTTGGCGTTTTGCAAGACTGCATCTCAGGGCCAGTATGAAAGAGGGAGACAGGAAAAGTGTCAAGAGAAAAGTATCTAGAGTGATCTGTGGAGAAAACTCTCAAATTTTCAACATAAGGATTTGTAGAGTTACTGTGGCTTGATGGAGACTGAAATAGCTACTTGTCTGGAACTGTAATAATCATCCATTTTCATTACATACTAATTTATTCTGCTTTTTCATCTTGTGGTTTGGGGCCTTGGTTATCAGAAGACTTTCTGATTCTGGATTTTTATGGTATAAAGCATGATTGTTCTTTACTTGCGCTGCCAGCACATGCTAGCTTAGTTAACATATAATTCGCTTTAGTAAATTTCTCTGCTGATCTTAACAATGGCAACTAGCTGTGATTGCAGAGCACTGTAATAGACGCTGCAATGATAAAGTTATGTCACATTGTGTGTGTTACACTCACCTTGTACCATTCTGATCTCAGAACAGGAACTTCAGAATGGTGCAAATGAAATAAGAATCTGATTTTTTAAGTTTCTAACCTTAGTATGATTGGATTTGAAACTGTAACTTGTGACGTGGTGGTTTGTGCCTGACCACAACCAAATAGTGGTAGAAGAGGGGGGTGGTCTCTAATGTGGCCTCATTCTGCGGAGAAATCTGTACTGCCTGGTCCCAGCATTGTGCCTTACTGATTCCTTGTGGGCCGCAGGGCCTGTGCAGATTCCTTTTCAGCACTGGGGGAATACATGCACTAGAAAATTTGACTGTGGGTTGTTGTTTGATATAAATAACTTGCTAGTTTTCAACTTCTATAGGAAACCTGGAAACATGCCATTGAGAAAGCTAAGCACATGCCTGATCCTTGGGCAGAATTTCATCTTGAGGACATTGAAACAGAATATGCCACTCGTTACAGGTCTGTTTCTGCTTCTAATACTGACATTAGATTGAAGTATCTTACATGGCTATTTTTCAGATGGTTGCATTAATTTTTCCTCCAAACTCTGGATAGATAGAGAAGTATCTACAGTATCCAAGGCAAGAGCATGTCTAAACTGAAACTACCTAGGATTTTATAAAGACTGAGCTCAGTCAAAAAATTGTGACACATTCTAATCTCCCCCACATTAGCTGCTTGTTAAGGCTTCATGAGAAATGGATAGGAAATAAATGTGAAGGGGTTTTGGATGATTTTCTTTGTAAGTCTGCGGAATGATTTCAATACAGAAAGTGATACAATTGATTTTTTTGAAAGCTGTAAACAGATCTGCCTGCTCGTAACACTCTGTTCCTTTCCTAAAATAGTAGTTTCTTTCTTGCATGTACATGCAGCTCTGCTGCATGAGGCTGGAATGTAAACCCTTAAAAGGACCAGAACACCACAGAGTAGCCTATGTGCCGAAACCAGCCTGACCTCTGACCGCCAGACAATCTTTCAGGCACATGGTTTGCAAGGGGTATATACCACACAGCTGTGACACGTTTGTGTGCCTTCAGATATGAGGAACTGACTTAAACTGACTACTTGTATATTTTTAATTATGGAAGTGCAGCTTCCAGGTTATCGGGATAATCAGATAAGAAAAGAAAGAAATATCCCCCTGACATTTGCAAACAGTGCTGTAAGACTGTACAGTGCAGACCATTGAAAGGAGACATTTCTACCAGGGAATGTCTAGCATGGTTTTCATAAAACAGTGTCTGAGTCCACGCTTTAGGCAGTGGCACACTGCTGATCCAATAGTTCTCAGTTATCTTGTTCAGGCACTTGGAAATTGGAGGATACAGGGTGGGGCAAAGCTACCTGTGTTTTTTGTATTCTCTGGATGTGCTGAGACTTGCTTATATCCTGGTGCAATTCTGAGCAGCTTTGGGGTGTCTGATTTATGATATGCTTCCCACGGTCCATTTCTGTTCTTGTCCCTGATGTGCCTGCAAACATCCCCCATACCAAGACCTGGGAGCAGCTTAGAGTCCTTATTCTAACCTAGTGCCAGCAAAAAAGAGCCCCTGTGTAGCAGACAAGCTCCATGAGCCATTTCCACCCCCTCTTACAACTGCCAGAGCAGCATGAAGGAGTTCTAATGCCAGAGCAAATCAGAACCAACCAATAGTGTAGACGGGGCTTTAGTTTGTGCTGAGATGTCGACCTGAGGTCTAGGATACTAGAACTAGCTCAAAGGCTTCAAGTGAGCTAAGCCACATGGTCCTCTGAAGAGGCTGCTCCCTGATTGACAGACAAGCCCAGGGTGAATATGTGGGGTTGAAAGTTCTTGAGGATAAACAGCACTTCCCCAGTCAGGGTTAGGCATGATGAGTACACAAGCCTTCTTTGGTTCTTTGTGCATTTTAATCAGAAGCCCTAATTCTGATCTTTGCAGATACAACGTGGTTACCGGAGACTGGGTCAAAGATGAAGTTCTAATCAAAATGGCTGCACAAGTAAGAACGCGCCCGTCTCTTTCTTCTGTTATTGTTATAAGCAACCATATTTTACTTCCTCCCTAATGCAGAAGAAGGAAAGCTGGCTCTGTTTCACACAGGAATTTCCAAACTTCTCATTTTTTATTTTATCCCTTTGCTTTCCTGTTACGTTCAGTTAACAGCAGCCTTCATTCCACTGGGATAGAGAAGAAGGCAGGGCAGTCCTTCCCCAGCCCAGTAGTAACTATGCATGGGTCAGCCAGAGACGGAGACTCTGAAGCTTTCACTCCCTTCTAGGAGCTGGGTCTGCTGCCTCAGCAACATTCCTAGTTCCTGTTGGCCAGGGAAATGTAGATGGAGCCAGGACTTTAATTACAGCTCCCACCTGGCAGCCAGTCTGCTTTTATCTCCGTTATGCTTCCAAGTATTTTCTGCTCTTAGGATAAAATACTGCTTGGATTTTTTGCAGAATAAGTTTGGGGCCCCCACCATCCGCTTAAATCATGGTGTGAGTTGAGAAGCTTTGGATGTTTTTTGCTCTGTGCTTCTGCAGAAGTACCTGGACTTTGGCAAGATGCAAGTCTTAATGTCACATCTGACATGTAGGGCTCAGTTAGGGCTTGGGGATTGTGAAGTCACCTGTTTGGGGCAGTGGCTTGTGAGCTCACTTTAAGCTGGACAGGTATTTGATTGATGTCTTAAAGCAACAGCCAGCTGGTTCTGCTTTAGAAGGAGGTTTACTCTAGATGCCTTTATCCAAATTCCGCTTCCCTGCTTTTGGTCCTGATCCCTAGACCTTCCTCTCCAGTGGCGTTTTCTTCAGGTTGTCTGGGAAGTGCTTAGGCATCTCTCACAATGTAAAGGGGCAATGTGGAAATTTAAATTATTGTTAGAGATTAACTCCATGCAAGTGACTCTGGTTTTTTTTCCCCTTAGCCCTTTGGTCGTGGAGCAATGCGAGAGTGTTTCAGAACGTAAGTGTCTGCTGGCTTTTTCCTTTGGGATTCCTGGGAGTATTTCTTGCCATTGTGAGCATCGCTTTGACATGGCCAGGGAGCTTGCAGAGAGAGTAAAATTCCCTACTAGGTGAGAGCATGGCTACTATAGCTGGATGGAGAACTACATCCCAGCTCTAGGATCAGCAGAAGGCTTTTCAGCTATGATGTCTTGCAAGTGCCAGGCACAGTTGTAGCTGTTCTTTCTTCTCCCTATATCTTTTGAGATCCAGAGTAGGGAACAGACCACTGAAGGAGCTGCCTGCTGCATTTACTGGGGATAATTCAGTGACTGTGCTCCAGGAAAGCATGGAAATGCATTGGGAGGTTGAAGTACAATATTCCTTGGTGCTTCCATGGGACAGGTATCTTTGCATCAGCTCTAGTGCAAACATAATCAGCAGTTAGATCTGTAAAAATGAGGACTGGAATATACCACTTCCACAATCTGCTGTAGCCCAGCTACTCACTCAGATGCAGAAGCAGGTTCATCATGTCTCATTCTCAGCGGGTTCCCAATTGACTGGAACATTTGATGTAGGCAGTGTCTTTAAGTCCAAACACAGGCTCAGGGTTATACTGACTTGAGGGAAAGGAATAGCTGGATTCAGTACAGTCACAGAAATGCCTTATTCCGACCAGAAAGTGAAATTTGGATCAGATAGATTTTAGATTAATCATTGTGATTCTGGGTGGAGTGGGAAGGTTCTTTCCAGCAGGGTAAACTGGTGAATGAAGAGGATTTTCCTTTGCTCAGGAAAGCTTGAGAATACTGCTGTGGACACCAGCACCTTTGGTGAACCAGAAGAATCACTTTTCTTTCAAGCCTCCACATATGAATGTCTCCTGGAGGATGAACATATGCAAGTTTTAGACAAGCTCCTCTGCTTTTCCAACATTGTAATACAAATAATTTGGATTTAATGTTTGGTTTCACTTGTGGGAGGGAGAGCAGCTGCTGTAGCTAGAAGTTCAGTGTTTTGGCTATTCAGGACAAAGGGACAAAATAGCCTTTTGCCCCGCAACATGGATTGGAAACGGACCAAATGGTTTTCATTCTTGCAAAATTACATGCAGTTACAAATAGGAAGCAACAGATTTCAGTTTGTCAACATCTTGCTTTCAGCTCTGGTTCCTAAATGACCAAATTGCTCTTTTGAGTTAGTGACTCCAGGCTCTGTAAATGCAAATGGCATCACAGTGGCCCGTCATTTCCTTTGGCTTCTGTTCTTGAAGAAGTTTAATTTGTGTTTGTTCAGTGTCCCTTCCCCTGGATGTGACAAAGGGTCACTGGCAGCAATGCAAAGATATTTCTCACACAGGAACATCTTCTCCTGTGTCCTTGCAAGTCAAGGGACCCTCTCCTGAAGGCCCTGTGCTTGTACATGCATCTGTTCTCCACATAACTCTTTTCCAAGTCCAATGACTTCACTAGCTGCCTGGTGCTTTACAAACAGCAGAGACGGGAGCTGGAGGGCACGAGAGCTGACTTTTCTTCTGAGGATGGGTTTATTTCTCAGGAGCTCTGAAATCTTTGAAACTTCCTTAGCATTCTTGTTTTTGCCCACTTACCTCTTCATGCATAGTTGTCTGTGTCTGTCTGTTGTAGCAGGAGTATGCTGAACTGCATTTAGAGCCTGCCAGCTTTTCTCCTTTAGCAGCATCAGTAGCTGTCTGGTGCTTTTCTCCAAACCGGGGAGTGGAGCTTAACTGGCACTTCCTGCTTCTCAGTGCGTTTAGTTCTGTGGATCACCAGGAAAGGCCTTGGGTACTATGGTTTGTCATTTAGCATAGTTTGAGAAATGATGGTAACAAGCTCCATGTGACTCCAGACATGCCTTTCCCTTGCTTACCATTTCCTCCAGATAGCCACTGATGCACTCCCAGCCTGGCTAGACTTGCTTGCCAGATCATTGCTTCCAAGCTAGCCTGTCTGTAGTTTCTGTAACTGCCTTTGTTAAATGCAGACAGAAAGACCCTGCAGGCCTTTTTCTTTCCCTGTTGTCCCACATAAATAGGCACAGCATGCATTAGGAAGGGAGCAAGGTCCAAGTTGAAAGCTGGCCATGACTGCTTAGAAGCTCTTAAAAGCCATTTATTTTCTCTATCTGACTTGAATTTAGGCATCCTCTATAGTTTCCTATGCACATGTATTAATCCATCTGTTAGCATCTAGCAGTCCTATACTCAGACTGTGTCTTCACTTTTGAGGCATTTGTGGCTTAGGGACTTCTCCATCAGAAAAGAAAGAACTCTTGTCTGCAGTACTGGTTCCTGGGATGTTAGGGTTTGAGAGTAGTAGCTCTTGTGTTATAAAAGCAGCAGGCTGCCCTTATCAGAGGAGAGGGCTGTTTCCTCTCATAGTTTTAAAATTACCTGCCATGCCCTTTAATTTTCTGCAAGCCAAGATGATTGACTTTGGCTTTTGATTGGTTTGCTTAAGGCAAACACTATGATCTCATGCTCTCTGTTTGAGATAAAAAAGGAAATGGAAGAGTACAAAGCAATAACATGCTATGGTAGCCAAGCCACAAGGCTGCTTTGGCATCTTGTGGGTGGGAAATGTCTTTCAGCCTGTCACAGAGATTCAGGCAAAATTCTGCTTTCTCCAAACTCTTTATATGGGCTAAAAGCTGGGCAGTTCTGTATTCCTTGAGCTGAAGTATTTGGGAACTCTCACAGGTTCAGATGCAGATCTACGCTGCTGTTCATTTGTGGAGCCTTCAGCTTTTGGTGTGTTTGGAGGCAAGGAATGGGGAATATTGAATTGAAGATCTCAGTTTCCCTTTCGCCCACATTTGGTTTGTCTTGCAGGAAAAAGCTGTCCAATTTTTTGCACACTCAGAACTGGAAAGGTGCCTTCAACTATGTTGCCAAGCGATACATAGAGACCGTTGACAGGGACGTATACTTTGAGGATGTCCGACTTCAAATGGAAGCAAAACTCTGGGGAGAGGAGTATAACCGGCACAAACCACCGAAACAGGTATGTTAAAGCACACACAGAATCAATAAGCAAACACGACCTTTCTGCATTCAGAGGGTAGGCTTTCAAAGCAGTTCAGAGAGGGTTTAGCTCTTCAGTTAATTGATCAGAAAAAGCTGTACCTTCCACTGTGAACTTTTATTAATTGTGTTTTGGGGGGGGGTGAAATAAAGTAGTTTTGTGTTCAGTAATATAGGTTGAGTGTGTGACTGTGCAAATGCACTCCCAGAGAGCAGACAAAATCAAGTCAAATGAGTTTGGATGGGTCTTCTAGACACCTGCTGGAACCATCTGGGTGGTGAGTGCCTAGGACCAGTGGGGCAGGCGTAGCAGGGTGGGGACTGTGGCAGGCCAGGGTCTCACATGGAGGTAGTGGGCAGACAGCAGTGGTCCCTGCTTGGCAGGTGCTAAAAGGCAGCTGGGACAAACCCTGCCTGGCCCCGTTAGTGGCCCTTGCTGCATCCCTCTCCTACTTCTCTTCCTTTTCCTCCCATCCTCTATCCTGCTTGCCCTGTCTGTCACCAGGCTTCTCTTCCCTGCAGGGCCAATCAGCAGGCCCCAAAACCCACAAAATCAGGCTCAGACCATACAGGGACTAGGAAATTGCTGGTCCTCTCATTCCTGACCTCCAGGCCCCAGCCCTCCAGACCCTACTTACTTCAAAAAGGTGCAGGAGGCAAAGTGAGTCTGAGCCAGCCTTGGCTGGTCTCAAGATTCTCAGGCCTTGCCCCTTCTCCCTGTCCCTCCAGACAGGGCTTAGGGTTTCGCTCTAGGCTAGGTCAAAAGTGTTTCCTAATATGAAAATCCTGGGTTTTAGTTTTTCTAAATTCTGCTTCTGTGAGGAGAGAGCAGTGTTGTGAGGGTGATGTTTTACATGTCAAATGCTCAGAGGCTGAAGAGAAATGTCAATGGAAAAGACTAGAAGCTAACCAAGCAAGACCAAGTTCAAGTCGATTTTCCCCAGGCCCGAAAGCAATTTCTCTAAGGGCCCAAAACACCTGAATGTAAAAGGCAAAGGTGATATCAGTCCTTCACAGAGAATCCATTCCTATAGCTTGGACAGTAGATACTCAGGTTCCATCTTGTATGTTTGTATACACAGGTAAAAATAGTTAGTGAAATCAAATAGGAAACTGATGTGCACTCAGAATTTTTCAGAAGGGCTTGTCTACTGTTTTAATAGACCATTTCAGTGGGTAATTTTTTGGTGACTGCTACTGTATGTAATTCTGCCAGCAACTTAAGAAGCACATGACTCCCCACTCCTCTTGTTAAATAAACAGGCCTTGGCAATATCTTGCATCTTTTTATTGGCAAAGTTTGCCCAGTTGCACCATTCACATGCTTTATTCTTGGTCTGAGCAAAGTGCTCTTTTAATCAGCGCTTCTTTCCTTTCCCTTCCCAGGTGGATATTGTACAGACCTGCATTATTGAAATGAAGAACAGGCCTGGAAAGCCCCTCTTTCATCTGGAACACTACATAGAGGGCAAATATATCAAATACAACTCCAACTCTGGTTTTGTACGGGACGACAACATTCGTCTTACCCCACAAGTGAGGCTTCAACCCTTTTCTGAGTACTTCCTGCCTATGGCAAGGATTTTCTTGGCTTCACTTAAACAACACCTGTTATTGCCAAGAAAAGACGCTGCAGATTTTCCAGGGTGATTCAGAATTAATTTATTCAGTCACAGCACAGGCTCTCTCTATGCAAGACCTGATCCTGCAAGATGCTAGAGGGTTGCCTCCTGGCTCTGTTTGATTTCCCTAGATGTTGAAGGTGTTCAGTACTTCTCTGGAGGCTTTCAGCACCTTAAAGAACTGAGCCATATTTTGGTTGCAGTGTACAACTCTGACAGGCTTACAACCTCCGTACCAGCCAAACGGCATGCGCTGCCTCTTGAGCCACATCATACCTGGGTCTATTTGCCCACCCAACTTGCTGTTTTTACTGGGTTTTCCTCTGGAGGTGGTGATCAGTGGTCCCCGTATGTCCCAAGGTGACTCTTAAATAGCTTGGATGATACAGTGAGCAAGGCAGTGATGCCCCCATGCCAAGCATTTTCCTCATACATGTGGGTGCCTCGGTGCTCAGTGCAACTTCCATTCACCCACCTATTAGGCTTGTGATACCTCTTGGTGGGCTGGCTTTCTTGTCCAGGTTCTACCCATCCTGCCACCCAGCCAGGTATGGTAATGCTGTGAAGTATGCCCCGCTATGCCTGCCTGAAGGTTGTGGTACCACCAATTCACCCTGGTGCACTCTGGGTCCATGGATGCTGTTTCAGGATGTGTGGTGCCACAGGGTCTCCATGCTAGGTTTTTTTTCTCATCAGGTGCCCTCTTTGCCCACTGAGTCACCCTATTTCAGCCCCACCTGACCTATGTATTCCAGTGTGGGTCCCCATGAGTGCTGGAGAGCAGTGTTGGGTTTGGGCTGTGTGGCCCACCAGCTGCTTCAATTGAGCTTGCATGTGGTCAGGTCCCCAGTGCCCCATCAGTGGATGGGTCTTCCTGGGCTTTCCTGGTAGTTGGTTATAGCCAGGTTGGTCTAAGGACATAGGCAGACAAGGTTCTGTGGGTAAATGTGATATCTTTTATTAGACCAACTAAATTTATTTAAATTTATAAAAGATATCATGTTTACCCAAAGAACCTTGTCTGTTTATGGACATTCCCAGGGAGCCTGTCATAGCATCCATTTCAGGGAGAGATTTTGCTACCAAAAGTGGTATCAGGCCTTAGATACTGAAAAGAGTTCTGCTAACTTAGTATAACCAGGGGTCCAGACTCTTACATGATACAGCTCATTGTATAAATCAGCCTTTCTCCATTGACTTCAGGCAGCTTACAGCACCTGAGGATAATCCCCTGAATAAGTGACTTGAGTCTTTTCTGGTTATATTTCTTTTTATATATATAAATAAAGCTACAAATTAAAGAACCCAAACAAAATGAAACACAACAGATAAAACCCATCAACTAAATGACTTAACACTTCTGGGTCTAATGAAAGAATTGAAAAATAATGGTAGAATGCACAAAGTGATCAGCATTTTAAAACTTTTTGGTGTTTGCTGTGTTGCTTAATGTGAAAGGGGGTTTAGTTTCTGATTGATCTTTTGCACAGTAAATCAGCACTGTCCTTTTTAGAGGTTGGGAACAAAATGTTTCATAATATTAGCTGCAATAACAGTGTTTATCTAACTTCCCCCCACCCAAGCCTTGCAGTGCCCATCTGGGGGCCTTCCCACAAGGTTCCAAACAGCACTGCTCTGTTAAAGAAAAAGAGTTTTATGCTTGGCACACTTTAAATGCAGTATTTCCAGAGCACAGAGCTGTATTTTAGTATCCCGAGGGCCAGATTCCCCATCCAGTGGGACAGCTCACAAAGGCAAACCCAGAGATAGAAAACCTCTGTGAAGATGCTTGTATTTCCCCTTGGCAGAGGTGGACTAGGTTTTCCCAGCCACAAAAGAAGCAGTAGGTGGCACTCTGACTGCATAGCTGTGAGACTAGAGGTATAGGTCTATATGTGAGGAGGCTCTGTAACTGCAGTGGCTTAGACCACACTGCTGCTCTTTTTAGCCTTGTCCTTCATGAGAGCTGTTCCTGCATCCCATGTTTAAGAAGGAGAGATAATGGAGGTCATAATAAAGAAGGATGTGATGATGCATTTCTCTCTTGGCTCTGTCCTTTGGCCTCTTTATACCCACCTCCTGGTTCATCCCCTCCCTGGTTTGTAGGCTGGGGAAGCCATGGCATAGAGACAGATGACCCCCACCCTTTCCATGTAGGTGATCTGTCTGTGGGTCCCTCCCCATGGAAGGCTTTGAGAACAGTCCCCCCAGCAAGTATTTACATGTAAGTTTACAGTACTGCCTTTAAGTAAAGTTGTTACTGAGGATAAGGCAGCTCGGGTGCAACATGCAGGGCTGTGTTCAGTCAAACAATTTGTCCTTAATTCAAATTAAGGGCCACATCTTTTTAGCCTTAGTCACATGAGCCATCTCATCAACTTCACACAAATAACCAAAACAGGATTTGTGCTCTCTTAGCCTGACCCTAGACGCATCCTATCCTGGGGAGTTGTACCTTGCACTTACAAAAAGGAGAAGTTTGTGATCACACATGTCTTTTCAGTCACTAGTTGCTAGAATCCTTATACTTAACACCTGGTCTGATTCTCTTGTGTGTTCCTCTGTCTTTAAATTGGTCTGTAAGCAATGGGCCAGGCCCAAGATGAATTAATTACTTTTAGTGTGTGAGATCCTAAACACATTTAAAATGCGAACAGTCGCATATGTTGTGGCTTTCGCTCCCCTGCTGCCTGCCCATTGATGTGTTTTTT
>NW_005842178.1:1724397-1724646 GCF_000455745.1 Alligator sinensis
CTACAGGCCTTTAGCCACTTCACATTTGAGCGTTCAGGACACCAGCTTATTGTTGTTGATATCCAAGGAGTTGGAGACCTGTACACAGACCCTCAGATCCACACAGAGAGTGGTGCAGACTTTGGCGATGGCAACCTTGGTAAAGTCATTTGTGCTCCTTAATATTTTTATTAGTTGCTTTTTTTTCTGCTGTTCTTGTTTTAGCAGTCTGCTGAGCACTCGCAAGGCTGCCAGAGGAGGCAGATTCCT
>NW_005842178.1:1724656-1747211 GCF_000455745.1 Alligator sinensis
TGGATAGAATGCAAACAACTAGGACATTTCCACACTCCCAGCTCTTGATATATTGTGTCCTTGGAGTGGGACGACACCCCCTTTGTCTGTGATGTGCTGGCGGAACAAGGGATCAACAATGGGATTGCTGGCCTTGATTCAGAGTACCTGATTTAAAAAGAGAAGTGTTTTCTGCTTCCTGCCAGCTAAATTGGGATACCAGGAAAGTAATGAAATTACCAAGTTTCCTGCAGTTTGAGAGGAATAATTCTGGCTGTTTAAATTCCTTGCTGAATCACAAGAATGGATTCAAGAAGAGAAGGTGTTGTAAGAGTCTCCTGTAGGGCTGTAAATTTAGCCCTGTTTCTCAGTACATTCATGTATTTTTATTGATTTGATACCACTTATGTCAGCTTTTGAGGATTTAACATTGTTACAGATGTCAAGACAGTTTATAGTGAAAAGCTCACAGATTTTAAAAAAGAAATTTTAAGAGCATGCATATGTGTGAAGAACCACCCTTTTAAGCTTGCAACTTTTCACAGTGAAAATGTCCTTTTTAAATTCATCTCTCTTCTTTTAACTGACAACCTTATAAGTTCTTGTATTTTTTCTAAAATCTAAAAACTTTCCAGAATGCAGTTATCAAAGCATCATGGCTACATGGATAATTTCAAGGACAGGGTTTTAGGGTTCTGGTTCCTAATGTCCCATCGATCATGTACAACTTAGGTAAAACCTTTCTTCACCAACTTCTTTCTATATCCTCAGGTGTACGGGGTATGGCCTTATTCTTTCATTCTCACTCCTGCAACAAGATTTGCAAAAGTATGGGACTTGCACCTTTTGATCTTTCATCCAAAGAGAAAGACGCCTTGGATCACAGTAACAAGCTGCTTGTAAGTGCTTGCTGCAAAAAGCTTAATAAAAGAGTATGAGAAATCTATAGTTACTTGAAAAAACCCTTGTAGAGCAACAGAAATCCCCAGAAAAGAGACCATAATTACAATGGTTTACTTCGTGTTGTGATGTAAAATGTAGCTGAGTTACTTTACACTTGGCCCCTGAACTGATGCTGTAAACTTAGTCAGCATGAAAACCCATAGCATATTTATCAGATACATGTTTAAGCATTCAGCCCTTAGGAGGTTCTGTAGATCCTGTGGATAAAAGGTAATTATGGAACAAAGGTTATATGTGCAGAATACAGTGTGGTGCTGTGCAGAAACACCTGAGCTCTCTTGGCCAAGGAAGCAGTTTCTTAGCAGAGCTAATTGGTTTGGGCAGGGCACCATGCTGAGTGGCTCTGTTGCTTCTGTTATGCGAGCTGCTTCACTTGATGCTATCTCGGGTATCTCTGCATGGTACTTCAGTGTGCTGCGTTAAAAAGCGAACAGTTGGATTATTTGGGTGCATCTAATTAGACACAAGTCCAGTTGTTAGCTAGGTGTGTTCTGTTTGATTGAAGGATGCAGAATCTGGTCTAAAACTTTGGAGTGAAATTCAGCCCAGTCAATTGTAAAATTCCTTCTGACTTCATGTAGTTCATCTTTTGGAGGTTTTAAAGCAAACATATATATGGAGGGGTGGATATCTGGGGCAGGGGAGGGTGCAGTGGTATAGATGTACTCTCCCCTTCTGCTGCTGTCCTCAACTGATTTGGATGCAAGGGGAGCCCTAGTGTCGTTTCTGTCCTGCATCAGCTCTAGGCTGTGGCTGCTCAGGGTGCCAGGTACAGCAGGGAGAAGCAGCAGTGAATGGGTTTTCTCTGTTTACACCTGGTGCACCCCCACTGTGATTCCTGCTAGTAGGGAGAAAGTGCTGAAAGGAGGAAGCCAACCCCCACTGTGGTTCCCAGTTGACACAAGCATGGGGAGCGAAGGAAGCACAGAGCCACCCCTGACCTACTCCATCTGTAGGCCCCGGGAAGCAGCTCTGCAGGGTTCCAGGCTCAGCTGGGAACAGTTTCAGCATGCAGGTTCCTTCTTGCAGCACCTGCTTCCAGCCAGTGGTGGACATGCTGGGAAGGGGTGACTGGGCACAAAGCAGGCTGGAAGGAGGAACCTATGCACTGTTGCATGCTGCATAGCTTCTCCCTGCAGCCCCCAGCAAGAGTAGCTCTTGTGTTCAACCCATGTCTGGGTCAGCTGGAGATGGTGGCAGTGGTAGTGGGTTGTCTCCCTCCTCAAGCACCTGATCCCAGCCCAGCTTCTGTGGAGCCCTTCTCAGCCTGGGAGCTCCAGCTACTCCTGATCCCCACCCCCATGTGGTTTGAGGGACAGTGTGCTGTGCCCTCCTTAGGAAATTCTACATCTGCCCATGCATACATGCAAGCCTATAAATGTATGGATGCACATGTAATCATCTGTCCACGTGCATGAAGCCATTGTTAAATACATGGTTTAGTGTGCACTCCTTATTCAGTGAAGAAAAGTGAGAATCATAGGACTTTCATATTGCTTCTCCTAAGGAATCTGCTCAGACAGTTGTACGTGGCACAGAGGAAAAATGTGGCAGCAACCGGGTGAGGACGATCTCTGGTAGTCGGCCTCCTTTGCTTTTCCGTTTGTCTGAAAACTCTGGAGATGAGAGCATGAGCGACATGGCATTTGACTCCTTACCCTGTTCTCCTTCCTCAGCAACACCTCACAGCCAAAAAATGGACATGCTCCGTAAGTCCAACTGTGTGTCTTTGCATATAACATTGTAAAACCAAGTTTGCAGCTCCTGGACATTTTAACAAAAACACTTCTTATTTTTTCAAGTGTTTGATTACTTACTTACAGAGTCTGATTTAATGCAGAAGTTCCATGTGCCCCTTTCTATGTCTAAATATTTCTGCTAAGTAATAATAAAACCCCAGCTATGTCTGTTTATAATTAATGATGTGCTCACTTCTTTGAGGTGCCTTCTTGAAAACACTTTAATGAAAGTCAGATTCCATTATGTAGCACTTCTGCCTGATACATGATCATCTATTCCCAGAATAATGAACAAAATGTTATTCTTCCTAGATTGGCCTGTGTTCAATGACGTGGATAATTTGGTTCACAAAGACCATGATCACCTTGATAACCAAAAGGTATGTGTGCTGCTGAGAGAGGATGAGTTCGCTGTTGCTTTAGTAAATGCACTGCCTCTGGACTTTATTCAGGAAAAAGAAAGCAAAGTCCTCTGTGTTCGGTGCTGCTGGTCCCATTGTGCATATTATATTTTCAATTTTAAGCAAAAAGAATATAATTTTTTCTTACTGTTCTTCCCAAAGTTCACTTACATCCAGTGAATTTTAATAGCAGCAAAGGTGTTTATGTGTATTCTTGCCCGAATGTCACCTTCTGGGGCTTTTGCAGGCTACTGTGGTATGAAAGTCTGACAAAATCCCTATTGATTTTTATATGTGTAGGCTGGGTAGAAAACCTCACCTGAAAGAACAACTACAGGCTTCTGCAGGTTATTTACCTAGCCTACCCAAGGCCATAGCAACAGGCATTGCAGCTGCTTCTTCACTGGCTACAAAACGTTCATGAAGAGATATAAGGACATGGGACTGGAAGAGACCAGCATGTTTATCCAGTACAGTCCCTTGCTATTACATTAAGTAATCCTTATCTTAAAAGCAGACAAGCTTCATGGAAATTGGTGCCTGTTGTATGAGGTTCTTGCAAGAAAATGCACTAGTGTTATGAAACTTTATGTTGTTGCAGGACTTTGAAAATGGTGGGGACAGTGGCTATCCCAGTGAAAAGAGAAGTGAGCTAGAAGAAATGGATCATCGAGAAAAGGTAAAAAGCTTTATTTTGGATTTCACAGTGGTCTGAGGCTCTCTCTCCCATTTTAAGGTGATTCAGTCAAAGAATGTATGTATGTGATTACATTCTGTCATCTTACTTTTGCAATGAATGAATGGAAAAAATATAGGAAAGATGTTCCTGTATATTCTAAAATAGATGGTTCAACTAGCATATTGTTTACAATTTGCTTTCAGGGAAAAGAGAATTTGCAACGTGGAATCTCCTACAAAATAATAAATGTGATTGCAATTGGTTCATATGGTGCTTTTTGAGGTCTGGAAGCATGTCCTGTAAAGGGTTTCCAATTATAATGGGACTCTCTGAGTGTGACTTTCAGCTCCTGATGTACTGCATATTATGTGGCCTGAGGTATTTTAGAGGTTAAGACTGCAGTTGGCCATTAATACACTGGTACAGAATTCTTATTTCTAGACTTTAAACTTGTAAATAGCTTTTTGGTTGGTGCCTAGTAAGTAAATGCAGCTCTGCTTCCGTGTGTGGTCAAACCATTTGCAAAAAGAGAAGTTTATCTTTGAGGAGGCAGAAAGAAGTGATGTTTTTGTTAGTTTAATAGAATAAATCCAGTTTGTGTGAATGATGTTTCGGCACTGTAAGTTTTACTAGCTCAACCCAGTTTCTTTTCTATAAAGCAAGTCACTGAAAAAAAAACAGCCTAAGCTGTTTTCATCATTAACGTAATTGGGAAGAAATTGTTTGTAGTCGTAGATGGTACACATCAGATGCAAATTAAATTATGTAAATCTTTACATTAACATAGGGCCATTCAAACTACCACCGAAGACAGGAATCTGATGAAGACAGTTTGGGAAGTTCTGCAAGGGTAAATAAAACAAATCTTTGCAGACGATAGTTAACCATTCTGGTCTCTTCTTTATGTTCCATCCCTTGTCATCTAATTTCACATTGCTACATCGGACCTTAATTTTCATTCCTTTTAATTGCTGATTAATATTTTACATTACTATTGACACCCATGTTCTTTCTCTTTTTTTTTTTTTTAATTTTTCAATTAGAGAAGTGCTGTTGTAAATAAAGCTCCCATGACCTCTAAAAACAGTCCCTGGAGTAAACCAGTGATTCTGCATGTATTTCCCACTGACATAATTTTCACTTTCTCTTGCATAACTAGATTTTATTTGCTTACCATGCTATATTTATTGTATTATGTCCTGTACATTGTTGGGTGATTCCTTTTTTTTAAAGCCTCCAGTTTTTGTGTGTCAAAATAGTTGTTACTGCTATATATTTTTTCTGGTGAAAATTTTTTTTTTGATATTTCTGAAAAACGCAACTCTTTCTATGATTATCTATTTATCATTTTTTTCCTATGGTTGTAAATTAAAAGAGAGGTTTTTCATAGCAATCATAAGTATTTTTAATTGTATTTAGGATTTCCAAACTCATTGCAAAATTTATGCAATCTTTGTTGTTGATGCAAAAAATAAAAACAACATTTATGGATTGAAATTCTACATCAGCAACATATATTAGAGGGTTCTCTTTAATAGATTTAATTTTATTTTGTGCTAATGGTACCCATGCACCCATGGATCTGAAAAATATACTTTCCTTAAGAAATTTTAGAGAAAATTCTAGTTTGGGTTGGATAAACCCAGTAAACACCAACACACATATTTGCCTAGCTAGTGTAGTGTTTTTAATCGGGTTTTTAGTTGTAGGTGTGTTGGGCTAAGGACATAGGCAGACAAGGTTCTTTGAGTAGATGTGATATCTTTTATTAAACCAACTGAGTAGTTGGAAAAAAGTTCTTAGCAAGCTCTCTGGTGCAGTCATCCTTCTTCAGGCATAGGGAGTCTCTGCTCTACTGAGACTCCAAGAAATGAGAGAAGACTTTAATTGGATATTTTTCATTTGTCCCTGAGCATAAGCAGTATTTCAAACGTTGTTATTTAAAGCTTCAGTCCTGCAAAACACTTAAGACCAGGCTTTGCTTTCAGCATGTGAGTATCCCTGGCACTATTCACATACTGAAGGTAAGCATGTGTTTTGCTTAATCTTGGCCTACATGTGTGCTTTGTTTTAGGTACTGTTATTTATGGAGGACTTCTTGCTAATTGAATTAGGATGATAGAAAAGGAGCTGCTTTGAGCTTTTGTTTAAAAAAGTGATTGCCTGTGCCTTTTTAAAACAGCATCCTAAATTAAAAACACTTGCTAATAAAACAATAGATTTAATGGACTCTGATTTCTGCTTGGTAATGTATGGAAGTAGCTTGGTGCCCTTTTATTTTCAAATACAAGGTATAATACACTCCTTCCTCCCCCACTTTTTTTAGGTTAGTGTAGAGAAATGGAATCTCTACAACTCTTCCAGAGTCCACATCCATAGACCATCCTGTGTCGCTGAGGAAATTCAACGACTCAATGCACTTCAACTTGAAAAGAAAATTGGGAAATCCATCCTGGGGAAGGTACCAATGGTTCTATTGATTGCTTTTTCTTTCCACTTGAAAAATATATTTTGTGAATTATTATTTGTATAGCAACCCCCTCCTCTTATCAAGCTAGGAAGTGTTCAGACAGAGCAGCAAAATACTGATATGCTGGGGGAGGGTCTGTTAGCCCTTGGGCCACCTGTCCTCTGGGGCAGTCTACATGAACCCCAAACATAGGATCCATATCCTGATACTCAAGGCAAGTTAGTTAATAAATTAGAGGTTGACCAAAGGGTTTAAAATACCTCAAATTGTGTGTAGTGAAATCCTGGCCTTACTGAGATGAATAGAAATTTGCCCTTGACTTCAGTGGAACCAATATTTTAGTTGTGCTAAGAAACCTTAGCACTTTTGGCAGATAGGAAAAGGAATGATGCATCTTTTCCTCTACCCTGAGGTGTCAAACATGTTCTCTGTTGGTCAGATCTGGTCCACAGAGCCTCTTAATCTGGCCCACCAGGCTACTGGTGGACACTGAAAGCTAGGTGTGGCCTGCGACAGAATCCTAAACCTTTGGCCTCATCTGGGCATGGCCATCAGCAACAAGCTTGGCCACCTCTGGACTTGCATCTGGACACACCCCTGGCACAGCTTTATGAGCACTCATGGTGCTCTGGTGTGGTGCCAGGGGACTGGAAAAGGGCCAGTGTGGTTCCCATTTTCAAAAAAGGGAGGAAGGAGGACCCAGGAAACTATAGGCTAGTTAGTCTTACCTCGATCCTGGGTAAGCTTTTTGAGAGAATTATCCTGGCATATGTCCGCAAGGGGCCAGCAGGGGAGATTATGCTTAGGGGCAACCAACACGAGTTCATTAGAGGCAGGTCCTGTCAGACCAACCTGGTGGCCTTCTATGACCAGGTCACAAAGTCCTTAGTCGCAGGTGTAGCAGTGGATGTAGTCTTTCTGGACTTTAGGAAGGCCTTTGACATTATCTCTTACCCCATTCTCATTAAAAAACTAGGGGACTGTGGCGTTGACACCTACACAGTCAATTGCGTTACTAACTGGCTGGAGGGCCGCACCCAGAGAGTGGTGGTGAATGGGTCTTATTCGAGCTGGAGGGATGTGGGCAGTGGGGTTCCGCAGGGCTCGGTCCTTGTGCCTGCGCTGTTCAACATATTCATCAGCGACTTGGATGAGGGGGGTGAAAAGCACCGTGTTTAAATTTGCAGATGACACTAAGATGTGGGGGGAAGTGGGCATGCTAGAAGGGAGGAATAGGCTACAATCGGACCTAGACAGGTTACAGGGGTGGGCAGATGAGAACAGGATGGGTTTCAACACTGACAAGTGCAAGGTGCTACACCTGGGGGGGAAGAACCAGCAGCATACCTACAGGCTGGGGAACTCCCTTCTTGTCAGTGCAGAGGCAGAAAAGGATCTTGGGGTCATTATTGATGCCAAAATGAACGTGGGCCAACAGTGTGGGGACGTGGTCAGGAAGGCCAACTGCACCTTGTCAAGTTCTGGGCGCTGCACTTCAAGAGGGATGTGGACAGCATCAAGAGGGTCCAGAGGAGGGCCACTCTCATGATCAAGGGGCAGGCCCTACGAGGAGAGGCTAAGGGACCTGAACCTGTTCAGCCTCCACAAGAGAAGGCTGAGGGGGGATCTCGTGGCCATTTACAAACTAGTAAGAGGGGACCAGCAGGCATTGGGGGAGTCCCTGTTCCCCTGAGCACTACCAGGAGTGACTAGAAATAACGGTCACAACCTGGCAGAGGGTAGATTCAGACTAGACATCAGAAGGCGCTACTTCACTGTCAGGGCAGCTAGGATCTGGAACCAACTTCCCAGAGAGGTGGTGCTGGCTCCTGCCCTGGGGGTCTTTAAGAGGAGGCTAGACGAACACCTTGCCAGGGTCATTTGACCCCAGTATTCTTTCCTGCCATGGCAGGGGGTCGGACTTGATGATCTACTCAGGTCCCTTCCAACCCTACAAACTATGAAACTATCTCTGGACCCCTTGGTGCTGCTGCCACAGGTGCCAGTGACACCTACAATAGTCCTCATGCCTCTGGCTCTATCTGGTGCCCACAAGGAAACTATCCCATAATCTGGATCTGGCCCAGGGCCCTAGGTGAATTGGACACCCCTGCTCTACCCCCAGCAGCATTTGTAAAGAGATGTAAGCTACAGCTTCTATGAACCAGATCCTCTCCTGTTTGCTAACAGAGCCTTAGAAGCAGGAAGTTCTAAACCTGACTTCCTGTAGATCACATTTGCTCCTAGACTTGGGTCCTACCATTACAGCAGTTTTAAAGGCCTTAAGGTACCTAACAGATCCACTGAGACATACAACTGTCCTCTGAATCCTAGTGGGCTGACAGAGTTCCACTAAATTACAGTTCGAGGTAGGTTAATGAGGGGAAAATTGATGTAACAGCTGCCAGCTGTATCTTTTAGCCCAGGCAGTTGAGGCTCATAGACTGCTTTGTTACCCTTCCACTAGCAGTGAACAGAAAATCACACTGTGTAAGTGGTTTATACTACTGTTTGCCACTTGTGTATGTTCTGTCTGTTTGTACCCTGGATTGTCAAATAGCCCACATCATATGAACTTACTTTGCTCTTGCATACACATTTGCTAAGCAGTTAAGTCCCTGGCTAATTTTAAGCTTACAAGTAGACCTATTGAAGTGAAGGAGACAGGTGCCAGGCTGAAAGATAAGCATGTGCATAAGTGTTTTGCTGAATTAGATCAGCACTTTTTATGTGTGCTCAACTTTTCTCTAAGTGGCATCCTACATGCTGGGTTGCAGGTTCACTTGGCCATGGTCCGCTACCATGAAGCTGGACGATTCTGTGAGAAGGATAAGGACTGGGATCAGAAAACTGCTCTCTTTCACCTGGAGCATGCTGCAGATTGTGGGGAGCTGGAAGCCATCGTTGGGTTAGGACTCATGTATTCCCAGCTGCCACATCACATTCTTTCAGAAGTCACTTTAGAGGTAAACAAAAACTCCCAAAATGGAGACCAATCATATGGCATCTTTTGTGTTCTGCGTTGACAAAAAGATAGGAGAATCATGCCCAGAGACTATAATAATATTATACGTTTTACACATTTAGAAATCCCAGACCTTCACCTGAAAAGAAGGGTGATCCCTTGTGGCTAAGCTCTAGGACTAGAAACCAGAAAGCCTGGTTCAGATCCTGGCTTTGCCACAGATTAGTTGTTTGACCTACTTTGAAGTCATCAAGGTACACATTTTCAAAAGTGGTCTCTGATTTTGGGTGCTTCCATTTTTGGTGTCCAGCTTGAGACAGACTGGATATGAATTTCAGAAAGTCCTGAAGGCTCGTAATTCCTGTGGAACTGATGTGATGGGGGCTCCACCAGCAGCTGGGTGAAGAAATGCATAGTGGAATGTTAGTGTTATCCATTTTAGTGGGGTTTTTTCTGCTTTTACCTTAATAGGACACAAAGGAAAACAGAACAAAAGGATTTGATTATTTACTAAGGGCTGCAGAAGCTGGAGACCGGCCTTCCATGATTCTGGTAGCAAGAGCATACGACACGGGTATAAATCTTGGTGCAGACAGGTATGGTGTAGCAGTATCCATGTGTGCAGTACACACAAGTGAACAGTGAACTGCATGTGGAATGCTTGACCTCACATATAGAAGATGTTTTTATTTTGGAGCTTTCATTTATATTCGTATTACCTTCATTATTGTTTACTGAAGTTAATAGAGGTATTTCACTGGTATAAGTGATTTGGGACTGCAACGTTTTGTCAACACAAAGAGGAATGTTTACAAACTGAGAGCCATATTCTTCCTATGTGCACGTCCCATCAATGTGAATGGAGGCTGGATGTGCATTTTTGAGTTTCTGTTACATTCAGGATGTCTCTGTAGGCTTTTATTTTATCTGGAGAAGTACGAGAGAAGCCAAACTATACACTGGTTTCTTGGGATGTTATCAGTGAGGCAGGATTAACAAGAGCAGCTACATACAGCAGAGAATGCACAAACGTACTCCCAGGTGGTGAGGTCTCGGGGTTTGAGGTAAGTTCCAGACTCCTACACTTCTGCCTCTGTGTAGGAGTTTTACACAGGTATACAACTTGGGTTCAAATTTCTGTATTCCCTACCCATTCCTCTGAGATAAGGATCTCTTGGCTAATGCAGTAGGAAGCAGGGGAAGTCATGGCCTGTGACTTTAAGAGCTTAAATGGTACTTTTGCAAGCCAACGCCTTGTGGTGAACTTCACTTTTGTTTATGTTAAGGCTTACTGATGGTGATGCCTTTCTCCTGTGAAATTGGTGGTAAAACTACCTTGGACCCCAGTGGAAATACATTTGCGTTTTTAAAAGGAAGGATCGCTGGAGAAAATTAGTACAAGAGACATTGTCAGCATGACCTGCAGTCGTTTAACAATGAATTAAAATAATGTTGGGTGCTGTACCTACTCCTAAATTATTTTATGCTCACATTTTTCTATTTTAAAAAGCAATGTTTTTTCCCTCCCGTTACTGTAAGAAACATCCAGCAAAAGGGAAACAGATGGATTCATACAGGGGAAATAATGAAACAGTCATGAAAAAAGTGCTATTGAATGTACAAGTGTGTGTGTGTGTGTGTGTGTGTGTGTGTGTATAAAGAATATCCATTTTTAATGAATGTCAATCATCATAATCTTTCTCATTGTCACCTATAACAATAGTAGCAAAAAGAATTCATGTTAGAGTGCAGTTTTTAAGGCCTTTTAAATCCAAGATGAGTTGAAATTTAAGGGAGAAAAACGTCTTAAATTGGCAAATCTTTTTTTTTTCCACATGGCATACACTGTCATTCTAAATTTAAAATGACTAATCCCATTTTGGACCACTTCAGTGACAATATATTTTTGTGGACAGAATGAAGTAAAGCCCATGAAATTCAGAGTTTAGAATTGAAAAAAGTGACACAGAATTGATTTTAGCAAGGTGGCCATGACCTGAAGACATGTGATTTGCAAAATGCTAACCAGCTTCTGCTTACTGATTTTTGTAAGAACTTTTTGTTTATTTATTTATAATATTAGACCAGTTTTCTGAACACAGAAGATGATGGATTAGGGACTTTGTTCCTCTTTCTGTTGCTTTATTAGTAATATCAGTCTTAGAATAGGACAAAATGTTATATCTATTCATCTCAGAATCCCAGGGGATCAGATTGCCTGGATATGAGGGGCAATTATTATACTCTCCCATAATCTAGTAACCAGCCAAATTCTGCACACTTTTGATGACAAAATGAGGTGCCATTCAGTGGGCACGTCTACACATGTGCTTTAACGTGCAGTAGCCTATTTTACTGTGCATTGGAGTGTCATGGCAAAAAACATGCTAATATGCTAATGCACAGTAAAATTAGGCTACTGTGCCTTAAGCATCACTAAAAAGTATGCACTTTTGCTACTGCACATTAGGGTAGCCTAACGCACTTTTAGTTAGTACCTCACATAAGAGGTACTAAACTTAATGTGCAGTAGCAAAAGTGAATTAATTAAAAAATCTTCATGGTAGGATTTTCCTTTTTTGTTTCTTGTTTTTATTTCATAGGTTTTGATCAGCAATAATCACTTAGCAAAGCTGGTCTTTAAATTATTACTAGGGCTTTATAACTAATATCTCATGGAAATAAATGAAGCACTCACACCCTTCCCAGCTGTTTTTGATAAAGCTGTCTGAAGACTTAGGCAGACCTCACCCCAATGATTTGAAATCTACTCCCAGCTTTAATGTTTTTTTCAAATGTATAAAGACCAGAGGTGTAACTCTTACCTTTTAATAACATCTCAAGTTCTAGTGCACAGGAAGGCAGCCTCCAAAGCCAGGATTAACTTGCTGAACCAGAACAGCCTGGTAGTTCATCCCTGTGAATCCCATGCAAAGTGACTTCAGCCACTTTCATTATAAGAGCTGTGATGCAGATTCCGTGGCACTGCCTACACATTTCCGTGCAAGCTCGTGGTTAAGCCCTTTGTAGATAGTATCAGGTCATTCAGCACTGTGCCAAACTGAGCCCTGTAACTCCAGAGTAAAGTACCTCCATTTTCCATATATTACAGGGTTGCCTGTCCTTTTAAGAGGTTGCAGCTAGCCCTGTGGACTAGTTGCTGTTGTGCAGAGGCTACTGATAAGGTAATGGCCCACTGGGAACTTAAAAACCTTAAAGAGAAGAGCAGCAGGTTAGCATACGGTGTGGGAACAGTTGTGAGCCAGAGGAAAGTGGTAGGTTGAACTGCTGACACTGTGGAGGAGCCAGACTGCTCCGCTAAGGCCAGAACCACAGGGGTCCCCTCGTGGTGTCCAGGACAAAACAATAGGATTTGTTTGCTTATTTGTTTCAAGACTCTTTTTTTTTATCTGTGTAGACTACCTGAAGAGCTAGCTCCTCAGGGAGCAAAAGCCCTCTTGGAGAATCCCACAGACAAGGCAGCCTACTTACACTATTGTAATTCTTTTTCTTTTGATACATCAGAGTACAAGACTGGAAGGAAGCCCTTCACTGGTATAATGCTGCACTCAACATGACTGACTACGATGAAGGGGGTGAATACGATGGAACTCAAGATGAGCCCCGATACCTGCTCCTGGCGAGGGAAGCTGAGATGTTAATGACAGGACAGTTCAATCTGGACAAGGATCCACAAAGATCAGGTAGGTCATGGTCTTGGACAAGTCTTATTGGTGGATTGGTATATTTAACCATGTTCTGTACATCTTCTTTTCCTAAGGGGGGAACCGTGTACATACAAAAGATGACAGATGGCTCAGAGACCTCACGAGGAGTATTGCATTTTACTGGTTAATACAGCAAATTCATCTGACCTGAAGCCAGCCACTAGCAAAGCTTTCCAGCAGCATTTTAAGTGTCACCTGGCCTGTACCTGGATACGTTCAAATGTGAAGTGAAAGCAGCTTCAAATACTTTATAACCAAGAGAGATTAGGATATCCTTTTGGGAGTGGAGGGACATGAGCCAGCCTCTCTCTCCTGTTCATTGTTGTGTGCAAGGCCAAGCAGTCAGGTCTGCTATTGGAAGTGAGAGAGATGGAGAACGCAAAGGGGCAGGGGAGAAGCTGGGGCTTAAACACTGATGAGCTGTTTGGCACTGTCAGGGTTTGGGCAGGGCAGACATTTAAGTGCCATGTGCTTGTAGGGGTCTCCGAGATTAGACAGCAGTTAAGTGAGGATTATGTTTTGGCTGCTGCTCCCTAAATTGGCAGTTAGACATCTAAATCCCATGGCAGATATGGGAACCACTGAAGGCAAGAGTTCCTAAAACCTGTAAGCTTCCTCTGCTTACCAGCCCCCAGATCCAGTTAGGCACTGGCTGACCCTCAAGTTCGAACAGCTGGGTATTAACCAGTGTCCCCTGCTTTAGAGATGAAACTAATGGCCTCATCTAATACAAGGTAAAACTGAAGTCAGCAGAATGTGAAATACTGTTGATGCAATAGACCAGCATTTCTCAACCTGTGGGTTGTGACCCAAAAGGTGGTCACAAAAATATATGACAGGGTTGAAAACAAAATTAAAAAATGGATCAACAAACTTAAAAAAAATAATTCTCCTTTGAAGGAGAAAAATGTGGGAAACTGGCTTTTCCCTTGCAGGCTGGCAGAGTTCCAGTCTGCAAGGGGCTGCTTGGAACCCCCCACCTGCCCCACACACTGTGGGGCTGGGATCTGGGGGTGGGGGACAGCAGGTCGGGAGTGAGGGGCACTGGCCACTTATGTTTACAAATGGGTCCTGGTACAAAAAAGGTTGAGAACCACTGCAATAGACAATTGGATATGCAAGTTCTGATCCTGCAGAATAGTGAGTCTTGAATGATAAGAGTACAGAGCACCCTTAACTTCAGTGGGAGTTGAGGGTGCCTGGCACCCTACATGATCAGATCCTGAGCGCATGGGATAATCTTGATGTTTTCCATCGGTTCAATATTATTTGATGTTTTGTGGTTTACAGTCCCTTGGACTCTTTTAGCCAGCTACTGACATATTGCATTTATGATCCTAGATAGCATATCAGAAAGTAACTCAGCTGCTGTAGCAGTACTTTTCCATGTTGCTTTGAATTCCAGTGTTGTGGGCTGGTGAAAATAGCCAGAGCTGCTTTGATCTCTATGGAGTTGCATGAATTTATGCTAGCCAAGAGTCTGGCCCAGAAATGTGACCTCCATTTCTTTGCTGCTGCTTTCATACCCTTCATTTCTTCCAGACATGCAGAAGCTATTTTCTTTGTCATAGTCTCATGATTCTCTTTGTCTTCTAGGTGACTTGTACACAGAAGCCGCAGAAGCAGCGATGGAAGCCATGAAGGGTAGACTGGCAAATCAATACTACCAGAAAGCTGAAGAAGCTTGGGCACTGATGGAGGAGTAAAACGTCAAACAAGGCAGCTCTTGTACATAAAAATAATCTTTTTTATCAACTTTGTTTGCAAAAACAATGTGTTTTTATGTGTTGTTTATGGATCTGTGTTTTTTGCATTTTAATTTTTTAACTTTATCCTGAGGGGGAAAAATTAGCCAAATGTAGGTTTGTACATTTGGGGGTGCTGTTGTGTACTTTTACCTGCATTTCAGAGCTACCGTATCTAGGAGCTTGACCTTTTATATTTTTTTTTTACTCTTAGGCCTGAGGGATCCTTATTTTGTTTGAGAAAAATGAAGCTGATGTTAATTTAAGGTGCACATTTTTTTGTTTTATGCAGTTTATTCCTATATTTATTACTATATTATGTCTCCTTTCCACAAAAAAAATCACATTTCTAAATCCCAAGCACTTTTTACCATTATCTGGTGCATCTCAAAGCAAATCTCAATTTTTGTCAACAAACCTCAAGAATCCCCCTTTCTGAACATGTGGAATAGACCCAAGAACTGAATTCCATTAGTCATGCTCCTTAAATGCAGTTCTGATCTGTGAAAATGGCATATGGATGCTGTTTGTTCTTCCCAAAGGGATTCAAGAACTATCTTTTTATTTCTAAATTGGTAAGATTTGTTTCTTCTGAAAGTCGATGGTTTCCTGGTGTCTCGCTCATCATTAACAATGCTGTTCTGCTGCCAAAACGTTATTAATTCTCTGGATGAGGCAGAAGCTGAAGTGAAATCCTGCAGTCCCACCCAAACCTATATGCCCTCTTGAAAGGAGTAAAAACTTGAATCAGTCAACACAATATAACCCCAAATATACCCAGAGAACAGGCCTACCAAATAGAAAGGTGCCATTTTTACAGAGCAGAACCACACTTTAAAATGAATATGATAGAATCTTAGTTCTATTAATATCGGTGGCCAAATCCCATTAATTTTGAGAAGGCCACAATTTTGTCCATAGGAAATAGAGATTTTTTTCCCAACATTTTCTGTTTTCTCTTCTTATTCTAATACAGTAAGTGTAGTTGCATAGAATCCTATTAGATTCTTACAATACGCTTCCAATAGCATAAAGTAACAAAGTCTGTATCATATTGATTTCTTGTTATTAGTTATTGTTACAGTGACATCTCCATTCCCAGTGCAGCTTGATTGTCTTACTTCAGTATTAAGAAATAGTTGAGAAGGGTATTTCTGTAGAGGGACATTTAGAGAGGTTATAGAAATTGAGATGCAAATACTTTTACTACCTCTCCATACTAAAACAACTTCATGCTTGACACTCATGTGCTAGATACTGTAGGAGAGGTTTGAGCTGTTCATTGAAGAGTGCATTCAGTCTCAGTAAATTCCAGATTGTGCTTAATAATAGTTTACTAAATACTGTCCATAAAGGTACGAAGCTCATTGTCTGTGGTAATGAGTCGCATTCTCAAATTCTGCAGTGGAACCTGGCCACCTGTTGCAGTTTACAGCATCATCTCAAAAAGAACCTTTGTTTTTCATGTAAAACAGAGAACTTTTTAAAAATCTCGTTCCTGTTTATTGTAGAAAAGCATATTTGTCTCCCAGTTGCAAGAAAAATGCATACTGTCCCTGAGCACTAGTTTTTGTGTCCTGTTTACATAATCCCCAGATAGTAATGGGAGCACGAGAGTATTTCAGCAGTAGCAGTATAAAAATAGCATGAAATGGAATCTTATTTTGAGTTCAGAGTTGTATTTCTAGACTCCAGTGGCACCTGAAAAACACCTGGTTCTGTTTCTTTCTCTTGTTTATCTGTAGTTCTGATTTTGAACTGTTTAAGACTGACTCACTGCTTAGTATCCCCATGACCCTTTAATGATCTCCTAAGTGGGTAGGTTAATGCACATACAGAAAGAAAGAGGGGGGAGGGTATCACTGTTAAGGTTGGTATGTGTTAAATCACGTTCATTGCTCTTCCTCGTTTTTAGACCCTGAATGGGCTTAGGCAAGAGCTAGGCACAGACCTGCTAAGCATCGTCAAAATGGGGCACTCTCCTGCAAGAGCAGTGATAGAATTTCCAGGTATCTCAGCAATTCTAGAGTTACCAGCTGTGATACCCCAAGTGTTGAGGCATCTCCAGGGTTAGGAAGTAGTGGAGCAGGGTTTTTCAGTGCGACAAATTTGGACTCTGGTATGTAAAATGCATCTAAGTTCCACTTTCAGTGCCTAACCGCTTTCAGGTTCTGGTCCTTTGTTCCCTCCTGCTGGGAAGCAGGGTCAGTAGTAAAATGCTGGCTCTCCCTGACAGGCAGTGGTACCCTTTGATTCTGAAGATGATGCAACAGTGACACAAAAAAAGATTTAAAAAATGTGCATAAGTAGCACACTGTAGACACTTACATAAGTAATAAGTACATAGTACAGATAGAGAATGTATGTTTTCATGTACAGGTAATCAATGTGTTTTTTTTTCTTTTAAAAAAATAATCATTTAACTGGCACACCAGCCCTGTATGGGGAGGGGAGGAGGCTCAGGTGTGTAAGTCCAAAATAAAAAGATAGGCTCAAGAGTGTCATAATTAATGCTTTTTGGCACACAGCTGAATTCTGTAATTTCTTCATGGAGCTAAGATGGAGCTAGATGTACCACATTGTGGACAAGATGTTGCAATTGGTAATAGTTTGTCTTCAAAATACTACTTTTTTTTAGTGATTTAGACTGTTTCCTAGCTCATGATTAGTTATATAGCTGTGCAATAGACAAGACTGTCAATGATTTTTAAATGAAATGTATGTTTACAGAAATATGCACAACTTATTTTATGAAATTCCTATAAAGAGAAAAATGTATGTATTTGAAAGACTTTTTGGAATGACCTGGCCACAGGCTGTATTTTTAATCTATTCACAGTGAACAAATAAAATATATTTTTTAAAAAATGTGAAAAAAATATTTGAGGCCTAGTCCTGCAGAAAAGCTTCCGTTGACTTCAGCAGTAGCATCACCTGAGTCACAGCAGCAGGAGCAGAGACCTTTGCATGTAAGAAATGCTCATTTTGATTGCTTGCTTCACTTACTCATGATTTAGTTCCTCTGGTTTTATTTTGCTTGGTCAAATAAAGTTATTCCTTTTGTCACATTTTTTAAGTAGAGTATCATTGTATTTTTGGGGTTGTTTACATTAGCATAATAATTTACTGTTGCAAGTTCTGAAATATTGTGTATGTTAGTTTTATTATTTCATCACTGATCCCAGCTGCTTTACAGTCAGAAAAAAGTGAACGGAGACAAATTCAGTACATTTTTGAAGAAGTGGAATACTTTCCCCAGGTGTGATGAATGTCTGACATGCAATTTATATTTGCACGCATATGCTGTAGATATAATAATAAAATATTTAAGGTCAAATTTCAAAACCCTAACTTGGGAGTCTTCCTTACATGGCGGTAGTCCAACCTTTGTGTAGTACTGAAGCCAAGTGTTTTCTGTCTGAGTAAAGAAAGCAAGATTTGAGGCATGGCTGACAGATTTTTGTGCTGGTTTTTTTTGTGATCATTGTGATATTTGGTTCCTTTTTACCAATATGACTTATTCCCCTTTCTGTACAGAAATGCGTTGTACTCCTGTAACTACTCTTTTACTTTTGTAACTGTCTGTACACTGTGAGAATTGTACTGCTTAACAACCTGGGTATACTTAAGGTGACACGCCATCGTCCCATGGCAAAGGCACCTAAAGTAATGGGATTTTATAGCAAAAGAACCCTATGTCTGTGTGGGACTGGATGTTTGTGACATGGTAGGCCTGATGGTCTGAACATGTCTGTCTGCTGCCTCAAAAATGTAGGATGTCCTTGGGAAGATGCTTATGTGCTTCCCTCCCAGGAGTTCCTGCTGCCTCCATTGCTTGACAGATGCCAAGATGCATTTCCTCAGCTTTCCCCACGTTCTCTCTGGAGGGCTTTTTCTGTTTCCTCCTGGCCATCAGCCTTGCTGCTACTGTTGAAAATGTCCTACTCAAGGCTACTGTGCTCAAGGACACTGATAAAAAAAGATAAGGATCCTGTATTTACAGCAGTAGCAGGAAAGGAAATGTGACTGCATTATCTGGGCTGGGGAGAATGTCCTGGGGAAGAAATGTGTACTGGGAGAAAAAAGAGGAGAAAATGCAGCACTTTCCAGAGCTCCCTTTCCTGACTACTGCTCTGGCCTTAGCATCAGCTGTGCTGGCAGTTGAATAGTGGCTGTCTGAGGAGAGGTTGTGGAGGTTTTAGTATCTCTGCCTTCTTATCCTCACAGAAGGAGTATCCTCCTCTTTGATGCAGGGTGTGACGGTTTCCTCCTTGAGTTCCCTTTGAACATTGTCCCTTGAAATGCTCACTTCCAGGAGCAGGTCTAGAGGCATGGAGCACCTTGAAAAAGGGATGCATCGTGGGTGTCACTTGGCAGGACGACTCAAGCTATTTGCTTGCTGAAGGGCCTTGGCCTTGGCCCAGAAATCCGCCTTGTAGCCCTTTGCTTGCACGCCCTCCACATTTGCCCTGTATACAGTGTGGTTCCCCAGGAGCAGGGCTTGGACAGGCCCTTCTCCCACAGGCTGAGGAAATCCAGCACCTCCTTCCTGTGCCAGGCAGGAGCACAGGGTTTGGATCTGTGTTTGTCCTTTATAGCAGCTTTACATGGCATGTTTGTCTGCTTGCATGTGCATGCTACCAGGGGCTGAGTATGTCCCAAAATTGTAGGATTTAGAGGGAGGGATTTAGACATGAGACACTGGAATTGCTTTGGGATAGCTGCTAGACCTGGCACAAGAAAAGGACTGTCCACACATACTTCCTGTCAGCTGCCACTGGTATTTGGGGAAGCTGACAGAAATCTGTGACTTTGCTACCATTTAGGCACTTTGTGCACAGATGTGCACGCTGTTACTGAGAGAAGTGTTGACCAGGCTGAAACTGGTGCTTGCTGTACTCTTTCCAGCAGGAGTCAGTGGTGCCTGCTAGTGGCACTTCCAGAAGATGATGGGCTGTGCTCTGACCAGGGAGTTAACAAAGCACGACCCTGCTTCTGGGCAATAGAGGAAGACAGTGGAGTACAGACAGGCTGGAAGGAACAGGACAGGGGATTGTGGGACTGATGATAGAGGAGGACTTCCTGCACACAGCTATGCTGCAACCATAGAGTTCAGACGTGGGTAGCACCTGTGGGGTACAGCCTGTGAAGCCATAGATTATGGACTCATCTTGCACTCACCCTGGGATGCAGGTGTATTGGTGACTGGGTGAATCAGTCATGGGACAGGCATGGGCACAGGCCCAAGCTCACGGTGAAGTTCAGTGTAAACACACGCATGGGCATGTGGCCAGGGGAGTTGACCTAACACCTGCTCTTCCAAGAAGCCCTATGGATCATTAGTGATCACTCAGTCTGGGTCTCAGCTGAACATCCTTTCCAAGGGATGAAGGGCTCTTAATCCCTAGTTGCCCTTCCCAGGGGCAGATCAATTTTCCATCATCCTCTGAGAGGATTACAATGGGTACATCTACGTGTGTGCTTTAATGCGCAGTAGCCTATTTTACTGCACATTAAAGCAGTGCATAAAAAACTCTGCTATTATGCTAATGCATAGTAAAATAGGCATTATGCGCTTGTGTGAAAAGTGTTAATAATCTGGGAGCAATTTGCTTTAAAGTAAACTCCTGGGTATGCGGCTACACATGCAGGGATGCAGAAGCAGATCCTAACAGCAGACTGCTCCCACATCCTGTGGCCCTGCACTGGGCCTCTGCAACGGCCAGGCGGAGCTCTAGGCCCCCACTCCCCATGCTGAAGTGGGAGCTGGCAGCTCCAGCTGCCAGGGAGCTCCCCAATAAGGATCTCCCAGTCCCCACTCCCAGGCAGGCAGTACATAATAAGTAAGTAAGTAATCTTGACTGTTTGCTACTTGCATTTGCAGGTAGCAAATATACTAGTGATTAGAGCAAATTACTGTTCAATAAGCATCTGCACATGTAGATGGTGACACATGCAGTAATTAGCCCTAATCTTAAGTAAAGGTGTCCAGTGTTACCTAAAACGCATGCATTTGTGCTACTGCACATTAGGACAGCCCAATGTGCTTTAATTGAGTACTTCACTTTGAAGGGTGCCTGTACACGAGCCTGGAGGCCACTTCAGTGCGTTGTAAGTAATTGCCTGTGCTGGAACGTGGCAATGACTGTGTTCCAGCAGCCTCCCACATCTTGCGTGTTGTGTCCCCTCGCTTCAAAATGGCAACAGGGGAGCGTGAACTAAAGCTTGTTAAATGGGCTTTAGTTCAAATGCCCCTGCTGCCATTTTGAAGTTCAGGGACACTGATACAGAAGCTGCTATGGCACTTTAATTAGAGCGTGAGCTGCTCTAATTCAAGCTCCTCACCCCGCAGAGCATGTGTAAAAGTGCCCCAAGGTGCTAAATTTAATGCGCATTAGGAAAAGTGCAGTATTGTATGCATAGGTGACTCATAAGGAGGTATGGGGGGGCACATGCCCCCCCTGAGATTGGCTGCCGCTTGCCACCCTCCCCGCTGCCACCACCGCAGCTTCTGCGGGCAGTCGCCACTTGCTGCTGCTGCCACTGGTGACTTCTGCAGGCGGCCACCAATTGCTGCTTGTCACTGCTGGCTTCTGTGGGCAGTCACCCATCGCCGCTCACTACAACCCCCCCCTGCCACTGACTTCTGCGGGTAGTTGCCACTCGCCACCCTGCGGCTGACACTGCCGCCTACAAATTGTGCCCCCCCAGTCTCAGAAGGCACCAGTCCTTCATGAATGTACATATAGGTGCACCCAGCTTTAGGCAGCCCACACTGCTATTATTGGGTCTGGGATACTGGTAACAGAAATTGGCCTATCGTGCTGAAAGCCCAACTCCACCATGGCAGGAAGTACAAGTATGACGGGCCTTGGGGGCATGAAATGCCAGAGCTGGAGACTTTTCAGAACAGCGCCCCCGAACAGCAGCTGGGTCCTTGTGGCAGACGAGTGACGGGAAAGTTTGGCTCCCAGTGGCCTCTGCCCAGCGCCCGTGAGAAATGCCAGGAGGTTACTCCCACTTTGGCATGAGTGACTGGTGCCTCCTGAATCTGGGGGGGGCACCTGCAGAAGCTGCCGACCCTGTCAGGGAGGGCACCGGCCCTACTGACAGCATCAGTGTTGGCCCTTGAGGGGGGCACATGCACCCCCGTGCACCCCCTACCAGTCGCCTCTGCCCTTTGCGTGTGCGTGTGGTCTGTGCACTGCCTCCAGGAGACTTTCTGGCCCTCTACCCATGGGCATGAGCCTGCCCCTCCCTGTGCCCCACATCCAAGCGTAGCCAGTGGCACGCACTCCCTGCGCCTCAGTTTCCCCCAGCTGCAGAAGCGCTGGCACTGTACACAGGGCGCCAAGAAAGAAAGGACAGAGCCAAGGAGCCCTTGCATGTGAGCAGCACCCCAGGGAGCACGCCCTGTTTCCCTTGAGTGTTGGCCCTAGGGGGCCCCCGGCTCTGCTCTGCCCCGTGCACAGAGGTGGGTCTCCGGCTGCCGCGGCAGAACGCGGGTGGAGGCGCCGCGGATGAAATGGAACAAGGCCCGGGCTGAAGTTAGCAAAACTCAGGGGATCACAGCACAGCCTGGGGGCTGCAAGGGGACGGAGGCAGCAGGGGCACCGGGGAAACCCGGACAAGCTCAGGCTGTCTCAGCGCAAGGGGAAATGCGGACAAACGCCGGTGGAGCAAAGCCTTGGCCACGCTGCCGCTAGAAGGGGACACAGAGATAAGTGGGCCGCAGCAGATAGCCCCACCATCTCGGTAGCGTGGCCGAGCGGTCTAAGGCGCTGGATTAAGGCTCCAGTCTCTTCGGGGGCGTGGGTTCGAATCCCACCGCTGCCAGAACGTTTTGTCCCTGCGCTCTTTCCAGGCCGCTCCACAGCGCCGCCTGC
>NW_005842178.1:1747316-1755157 GCF_000455745.1 Alligator sinensis
CGGGGCCCGGGGCGGGGCCGCGCCGCAGGGCGGAGATCAGGCCCGGTTGACAGCGCCGGGCCGGGGGCCTGCCGGATCCAGGCAGCGCTGGGAGGGGGTCGGGAGCCGGGAGCCTGTCCCTGACTGCGGGGCTCGAGGGCTGGTCCCGCTTTTGGGACGCTTATTTCCCCCTCCAAAAAAATAAACATAAAAGCAGGGCCCTCGCCCCGCCAGTGCCCTGGGAAAGTGCTGCGGGGAGATGCAGGCCTCGGTGTCTGCCTGGCAGCCGGCTCCCTGGCTCGGGCACTGCTGCATCCTGGCTCACAGCAAGCCACCTCCGTCCTCCCAGTGGCATTTCTGCATCCGACCCTCGTTTTGCCCCCTGCCCTCCCGCCCTGCCTGGCATCAGGGTGCCGCGAGAAAGTAGGTTCTCCAGTTACCAAATATTGAAAAAAAAAAAGGTTTTGGCAGCAGGGAGTGGCAGGGTGCAGGCCGCCCCACCTGGGCCGCAGGCCACATGGTGCCTTGCCCGTGACCGGCTGCTTTCCCTGACTCACTGACCAGGTGTCCTGAGGTGTGGGGGGGTTGTTTTCACCCCTAACGTGGTCACTAGCAGGGAGTGAGCGGAAGGGCCCGAGGGATTGTGCACACTGCTACACAAATGCTGAGGCAGTGAAAGGAGGTGCTTGCTTGATGAGGGACCTCCTTAAATCCGTGTAGCAGGGTCTGCCGGGCAGAAGTTACAGCACCCTGTGATGGGAGCCTCGCTGCACAACAAATCCCTGTAAGCTCCTTGGTCATTAGCAGGAAGTCCTCTTCCAAAACTGTTTATGGACAGGCCTGGTAAAGAACCTGGTAAACATCATGTGGAATTGCCTTTCAGGGGCTTATGGAAAGCCTTTTAGCAGGCCCCGAGTTGCTGGATGCTAGCCAAGCCTGAGTTAAACAGGAGCAGCACCGGTATTTAGATGTGAAGCTCTTGAGGCAAACCCGGACGCTGCAGGAAATGATGCCAGTAACTCAGAAGGTGGCAGTCTCCCTTCGCTCCTGGGAAGGAGCCAGTGGATCAGTGGGACAGCGGTTCTCAGCCTTTTAGTACTGTGACACGTGACACTGGGAAATGTTTTGGGTTTCTCCCTATGTGTCCAGAGATTTCAGGAACATCTCCATGTACCCACAAAAGCAGGCATGTGTTACAGTCTCAGTGTTGCAGGGGACACTGTGCTGTTGGAGATGCTGTTTTTCAGAGAGACATAAAACAGAAGTCTTCGTTTTCTGATTGCTCAAGATCCCAAGGCTCATTTTTTGTGAAACCCTAATATCCTGGCTCTGGTCATCTTTTTGGGTAGCTGGATTATATCTCTGTAAATGCTACCTGCAATTTCTGTTGGATATGATTTTTTTTTCACCTGTTCTAAAGCAGCTCGTGTTGCTGTCTGCTTCATCCCATCTCTGAGGTAGCTGCATGTGTGTGTATCAGTGTCACATGTTCTCTCAGTTTAATTGACCAATAATGATTGGCACTTCTAGCCACTTTTATGAATCCAAAACTGATATAAGATGACTGTGCTATCTATTCAGTTATAAATCAAGCATATTTATTTATATATCTCAATTTTATTCTGTTATTCTTCTACTGTTCATGTATTTCTTTCTTCCTTTACTATATTTCTGTTGAAAAGGTTTCATACAGATCTGTTTTCGTGTCTTTGAAATCCTTGAGTTTAGTTTAGCTTTCTTCACTATGGAAAGTTGCTTTTATGAATGTTATAAAACTGGTTTTGGTAACGATGCTTCCTCCCTATATGCATCCTGCCTGTATTAGAAGTACTTCTAGTCATCTTTTAAAGGAATTGGAAAATTACTGACACTTCTAATAACCAAGGGGTAGACACACAAAGGAACATCATGTAAAATACAGAACCAGTCCTTAGAGCAGGGACCAGAATGAGGGCCTTCTCCTGGCCCAGCAGTGGTCACACCAACACGCTACAGTCCTTCTGACTCTGGTTCAGTGAATCTTTAACTTTTTTCTAGAGAGTGGAACAGTTTTAAAAGGAGGGCTTGAGTGCAGCCTTTCATCAGAGTGTCCTGTAGCCTGGTAGTTAGGAAATGACAAGTATAAATCCCTCCGGGAATGGAGAGAATTTAACCTTGGTTTCCCACACCCTGGGAGAGGGTGTCCCACAACCACTAGGCTGAATCAAGCTCGCTGCTTCCTGTTTCTTACAGCCCTGATCTCAGCGGCTGATACTGTATTTCCCTTGGCACTGTATAGCACGTAGTAAGGAACAGTCCTTGCCTTAAACAGTTTGTAGCTTAACTAGACCAGGCAGACGAAGAGTGCCTGCTTCCCCTGCTGTGAAGGGCAGAGTGAATTGACCAGGGCAGTGGAAGAGTTTGGGCTACAATCCAGTGTTTCTGAATCCTAGGCTAGGGTCCTTGTTATGGCAGTGCAAATCGTGCAATTGGATGGGGCCTTGAGCTGATTGGAGCATTATGGTTATGGTGAAGAGTAGAGACTGGCCTGAAACTACAAGGCCACCCAAGTTAAGTGCCACAGCCATGCACCAGGCTGCTTCTCCTGTGATGCTTCTGCAGTTCACCACATCCGTCACAACTCCGACATCTCTGGACTAAGTCCACAGCCAAGGTTCTGCTTTCCCCTGGATGGCAGCCCGTGAATACTCCTGTTCAGTAAGGGCCAGGGAACTAACTTTCACAGCCCAGGCTTGATGTGGTATTTTTTTCTCTTTCAGATTGTGCTAGAGAGCCCAAGACAGCTTTTATCATTCTAGCATGGCAAATGAAGAAGATGACCCAATTATACAAGAGGTAGATATACACTGGACAACTGTGTACCTTTCCTCATATTTAGGTTTCTTAGCTTTTGGCTCTCCTGAAAGAATATCACTGAGCTGAGTTGCTGTCTGATGGTCAGTAAACAACAGCATACAAAAGAAATGGATGGTGTGAAACCAGGATTTGGTGCACAGCCTGCATCTTCTCTGATCAGTGGCAAGTCACGCTCCGAGCCAGCATCCAGAAACTAGGCCATTGTCACTGTGTCCATTTGGTGGATAAGTTGAAGCCCCAGGTTTGTCAGTCGGACATCATTCATGTACACTAAAGTTCCCTTAGGAAAGTTAGAAGAGCTTTAAATAGAAAGAACGATTTTTTTTTTCTTTTTTTTTTCTTTTTTTTTTTGGATTAGAAAGGGTATAAACACAACATGGCTGGTGCATGTGTTTACTGCTCCTGATAAAAGAAACAGTTGCCTGTTTCCAGTCTGAAATGAAGACTGGACAGTTTTGCTTTGAAGAGGATTGTCAGGTGTCAAATAATTGCTACAATATACTACTGATTCCTGATACAAATCCCCACACACACCGATTGTTGGGTGTTGGAAGGAGAAGCATTGTAAGACCTTTTTGCTTGGGCAGGCCTTCAGCTGGCAGGGTTAAGTTTTGGAGCATTGGCTAGGGAGTTTGTTAAATTATACATGGTTTAATTTTAATATTTTATCTGTCTTTACAGTAAAAGCCAGGTACTGTATTTACTTGAATCCAAGATAAGGTTTTCTCCCTCATTCAGTATGTTGTCTCAGATTTCAGGTACATACAGGAGAGGCAGGTGGCTGCTGTGGCTCTAACTCTGGCCCCAGTCTGGGCCTGGGGTTGGAGTGAGAGCATCTTCCCTGACCCCCTCGTAGCTTCTGCTCCCCCTGTCGTCACCTCTGTCCCTGCCCCTCAGGCTGGAGCTGAAGTATTAGGCTCACACCAACCCCACTGAGAGCTAGTTCCTTTCTCTTTGATCAGATGCATTTCCCACCTTGCTTTGGGAGAATCTGAATTTCAGCCAAATATACTAGCTTCTGTGTCATGTCCTGGCAGAAGTAGACACCCCTTTGATTCTTAAATGAACATTCTCAAAGAGCAGGTTTGCACGAGGCTCACAGACCCGCCCAGAGTTTGTAGCTAATTTCTCCCCAGGCTAGCGATTTTTCAGTGGTACTCAAGATACAGCTTCCTATCCAGTGAAACTTGTTTCTTTTGTTTTGTCAGATTGATGTGTATCTGGCCAGAAGCCTGCTGGAGAAGCTCTATCTATTTCAGGTAGTCACATCTTTATTTTCTTTTAATCTTTTTTTTTTTTTTTTTTTTTTTAAGTATTGTTTTACCAAGCGGTAACTCCTAACATTACTATGGATCCCAGTCTTACAATTTATGGGTGATGTTGGACACCATCACTTGTTAAGTGCTGGACACTTAATTAAGCAAATGAGGGTGTTACTCCTCTCTAAATCCAGCCCAGGGAAAGGATTTTGAAGGTGGCAGGCGATTTTAAACAGGGTACTCACTTGCAGCCCGGTGCTACCCCTCCGAAAAAATAAATGAGCAGACTCTTCAGTTAAACTGGAAACCACAGGACTGCATTAATGATAACAGACAGCAACAATATTTACAATAATTGCAAGATTATTCACAATGATAAACAGGGATCTGGGTTTTCAATTTCCCAAGGAAAAAAGGAGAAAACCAAGGGTTCCCTGTTTTTATTGGAGAAAACACGGATTTCTCTTTTTAGCAGAAAAATCCGCAGATTCTCCACTTTTGCAAAGCACTCTTGCAGGCTAGCATAGCTCCAGCCTACAAGAACCGATTGCAAAAAAGGCGGGAAACCCCCAGCCCTGGCTGGAGTGGGGAGGGCAGGGGGCCTGAGCCTGAGCCTCCTAGGCAGCCAAGGCCAGGCTCAGGCTCACACTCGCCCTTTACTCCTGGAGCATGGAGGTAAGTGGGGCGTCGGACAGGGTTTAGGAAGATATGGTTGGGGGCTGAGGGAGCAGGGGGTGCTGCTGGCCCCCTGGTGGCACATTGCAGCTGGGAGCAGGGCCAGGGGGTGAGGGCAGGGGTGCCCCTCTGCGGGGGGCTTTGCAGGCAAGTGATGTGGAGCACAGGGTGGTGGTGCCCACCATGTGCGGGCCGCACACGTGCCGCCTGGCCACCTGCCCGGGGGAGAGGGAGGCTGGCATGCGGCCGGAGCACAGCTCCGTGGCCGGCTCTGCAGCCACGGCAAGGGATGGGGGCACGGGGCGGGGAGGAGGCGGGGGCTTGGGCTTGCATGCGGCGCTGCCACTTACCTGGAGGGCCGTGATGGCAGTGACAGCTGCTGCCTACAAAACCTGCTGGCATGGAGCTGTTCCCAGAGCTGTGCGGCCGGTGGCAGCGGTGCAGTGTGGGGTCACCACTCTGCTGCTGCCGCCCAGCGGCCGGCTGCACGGCTCTGAGCCTGGCTCTGGAGCAGCAGCATGAGGGTTTGGAGGCAGTGGCCTTCCCCCTCCCCTGGGCAGGCGGCCAGGCAGCATGTGTGCGGCCCAAACATGGCAGGCACCACCACACTGCACCCTGCATCTCTTGCCCGCAAAGCCCCCCACAGAGGGGTACCCCTGTCCTCACCAGCTGTGATGTGCCACCTGGGGCCGGCAGCACCCATCACTCCCTCAGCCCCCAACCATCTTCCCCAGCCCTGCCCCACAGCCCCCAAGCCCCACTTACCTCTAGGATCCAGGGGCAAAGGGTATGGCTCCACAGTGGCAGTGCTTGCCCGTAAAGCCTATCCCCCCCACCCTGCATGCAGCTGCCACCACCCTGCATCTCCACAGAGCCATGCAGCCAGTTGCGGGGCATGCTGCTATATGCAAGCCCCCCATTTCACCCCCCGGCCAGGCGGCCCGTATGTGGCCCACACACAGTGGTTGCCACCACACTGCCGCTGTCATGCCCTGCACCTCTTGCCCATAAAGCTGCGCAGGTGGCCTTGAGATGGTAGCACAGGGTGCAGTGGCAGAGTTGGGGTGACGGCCTCCATGTGCGAACCTCCTGTCAAGCTGGCCGACGTGTGTGGCCCACAGAGTGGCACCCCTGCCCTCACCCCCTGGCCCTGCTTCTGTGAGTGGGCACGGGGACACATTCCCCTTCTTGATCTACCCCCCAGCACCTTCCCTTTCCCCCGCCCTGCCCTGCCTCTTCCCCCTACACACACTTACCTGCTGGGGTGGGTGTCAGAGTCTGTGTCTGTGGGTCTGGGGGGTTGTTGCAAGGGGCATCAGGAGGGCTGTTGAGACTGTTGAGGGGAGTGTGGGGCACCAGCAGCGCTAGGAGGAGCTGTGGAGGGGGCCTTTAATTTTTATCACAGATTTTGGATTTCTAATCAGAGAATTTGCAGTTTTTAATCAGAGAAAACCAGGATCCCTGATGAGTAAGAAAATGAGAGAGAGAGAGCAGAATGTAGGCTGTCAGTCTGAGAGCTGCACACAGTTACACTAAGCACATAGACCAGAGCCTGGCTTTCACAGGCTCTCTGGCTCTGTGCTTACAATGAGAACTGTACTAATTCCCCACCTTCCCAGGAGATCTTCCCATCTCTAGGGTACTCTCTCTCCTTCAATCCAGGGAATAGGTGATACATTACCACAAGAGTGTTGGCCTGCTGTCACGGATCCTGGTTTGTGGTTGCACTCCCAGAGGGATTGCTAGGGAGTCTTGCTCTACCTGAGATGCACAGTCACCTCCAGTTGCTCTACAGACACTAAACACTCACAAAACACCCTTAATCTCATCTAGTCTCAGTCTCACTAGACCTAAGCAGTCTCTCTTCAGACGCAGGCTTCAAACTCACAAATCTCTCAACCTCAGAGACACAGATTCTCAGCACATACACCAGACTCACGCAAGGCACACAGACAGCAGAGCTCTGAGATTTTGAGCCCTTTTTAGCCCTCAAAATCAACCCAACCATGTCTCCAGGGCGCCTGCCATTCAAACACTCATACAACTGGTGCTTCCATCAATCTTCATGTTGAAACAAATTTATTACTTTTCACACTTCTGACCAGTCATCATTCAGTTTACATCGGGGAATAATGGTCACCACTTTTGGCACCAAAATCCCTGTTGCCGGGTCTCTACTGTGCATGCTAATATTATATGTATTCAGGGTCAGCCTGTCCTCAGAGGTAAAAGTTCACTGCAGAACCTTTACCTACAGGACTCAAGGTTTTAATGTTACATCATTATTGTCAGACTAGCTAGGCCAGGGATGTGGCAGCACTGTGCACGCTACACACTTGCTAGGTACTTTTCTGTAGGCACTTTTCTGTGTGTCAGCTGCAGTTGGAGCAGGAGGTTTTTCACTGCTGGGGATGTTTGGTGAATTTCCCAGTGCATTAGCTTTCCTGGGAGTGCAGGTCTGTCTAGACCACAGAATAATCAGACCTCTCCAAGTGCCTGAATTAGGTGGGTCTGGATAGGCCTCAAGCACTCAAAGTATGTATTCATATTACATGATTGTCACAAAGTGCAATGGCCAGTGATGGCAATAGGCTGCTGTTAACCTCTCTCTACTTTGCTTCAACCAGTGGCAGGACTTTGCTGTCTGCAGCCATTATCTTGTTTAAACTGTTTTGCTAAGGCTACAGTTTCTTGTCTGTGATCTGTATAAACGGCTGTCTAAGTGTTCCCTCCCCAAATTTATTTTAAGTAAGCATAATATACTTTTAACATAACATAATTAATACTGGTAACTAAAACATGACTTTCTGTGACCCACATTAAGGCCTGTTGAGTCAAATGCAGATGCAAGAATGCTGGTAAAGGAAAACAGCAGTGGGTAGTGAATTGTTTACCTCCTACTGCAGCTATTTCTCCCTCCCATCTTAAAGACCTTTGCAGTCTTTGCTTGTGAAGTTATTCATTTATATGTTTGTTTCTTCAGCCATTTAATTTCGCAGTAATGCTTCAGAGATTTATGCCCATAACTTGCATTAACTGGAATTATCTGACCTGTCCTCTATATTGTAGGGA
>NW_005842178.1:1755168-1771057 GCF_000455745.1 Alligator sinensis
TAGGGAAAAGAAGAATCAAGAGAGTAGAGTTTTAATGTGCCACCTCTGCCTATGAATCCATATAAGCTGTTGGCCAGGTTGTTTATATTTCCTAGGCTTCACTTTTCCTGTCTGTAAAATAGAAATAATAGTACCCACTTTTGTAAAAGCACCTGGGGGTTATGCAATGCAAAGTTATGTATAAACTTAAAATCTCATTATGGTTAAGTAATAAATTTCCAACAAATTAATACCATTGGGATCTGATTTCTGAAAATGTAGATTCTGGGCAATCTCTTTCTATGAGTAGGTCCATTTCCCTGTTTTCTGGCTTCTTGCATTTCATTCAGGTGGCAGTCTGCTGGTGGCTAGAGCAGAGGGCCAGGGAATGGGGATCAGTATTTTTGGGTCTGATCTGTGTAATGACTCAATGGGTCAGTCAAAATCATTTGTTTTCTCTGCACCTCAGGAAGTGGTTGTGCAGAGTTGAGGGTAGGGAAGGGTTTGGTTAATTGACTTCTATGTAGTGCTTTGATTGACGGACACTGAAATGTTTGTTTTCTAGTATCCAATTCGTCCCTCTTCCATGACCTACGATGATGTGATGCATCTGTCAGCAAAAATAAAACCAAAGCAGCAAAAGGTGGGTGTCACATAAGACTGATTTGAAACTCTTGCTTTATACTGGCTGTGGAGTGCTGCAGAAGAACAACAAATTGTACTATTAAGCTGTTGTTGGGAGTACAACAACTTGTGGGACCAGATCTCTTGGATTAGTGACTTTCATTATGCCTGAGAAATAACATTTAAGGGAGCTTTTTCTGGCAGGGATTTTTTGTTGACAATTAAGTTCATGATGCAGTAATGGAGAGGATACTTCTTTAATATAAAAATCCTAAAATCACATGTAGAGCCATTGTAGCCAAGCACAGGTGATACAGCTGGTTCAGCTCTGTGGATGTTTGTGCCAGTAATCCAAGTTTTAAAATGTTTTCAGTGCCACTGATATTCAGAGAATGGCTGAGTTTTGGTAATGTGCTCTGTGCTAAGTTTTTTGGCATCAGCAGAGGACTTGATTCTGCTCTTGCTTATTGTGCTGGCTTAAACCAGCATATAGTAGTGTAAGTGAGGTCAGAGTCGAGCATGAAATGAGTGAGAGGGGCCTTTAGACAGGAGCTTCCCAACTCAATGATCTTGATCAAGGTCTAGTTTTGCAAGCATCTTTTTGTAGCTCTCCAATTGAAAGCAGAGAGAAAGCTGTTTGTCTCCACAGTTATCCCAAATCTCATAATAAGCTGTTCTTAAACTTATAAATAGGACTTCTGAATTTGACCAGTTGGACATTTCTATACAAAAAAAAGAAATTGGAGTTTACCCAATAAATAACCAAATGACACCAGAAATCATTACTGAATTCTGTTGCCTTCACCCCTTTTGCAGTACTGTTTCTCTGTAGGTGCTGCTTTTGCTCATTGACTTGTCTCTGTCAATTTGAGCTTGGCATTTGCAAGCTCTGAAGCTAAGGGTGACAGCAAATTCCTGCCTCGTCAATAGGGAGGACTGTACATGGGTGCAGGATTTAAAACAATACAGAATCACTAATGGTGGATGCAAGTCAGATATGCCTTGTCACATAAAAGCCCTGCTATGATCTGGCTGTGATCATCAGGATTTCATTGTGGAAGATGGCAAAGAAAAGATCTCAGAGTGCAAGTTCTGCAGTTATGATGCATGTTGTCTCTGGAAAAACATCTGGAATTGCAAAACATTGCAATCTAAACCCCGTAGAAACCTGAAAGCCTGCCAGGCACATTTAGCACTGTGGCCCATTTGTTGATTACTAATTCTGTGATACAGGTTGAAAGAAGAATGTTGAAGATGGATGCGGCATAGGAACTTACAAGGGCATTGGCACCATCCACAAATGGGGGGGATGTTTCGGTTCTGTGTTTGTCCTATAACACAAATGTAAATTCCAAGCAACTCTGCTCATGTCTGCAGTCTTGCTCCAGTATAAGATTGGAGTTGGGTTTCTTACCTCCAAATGGAGCACAAATACTGCATCATTTATTGTGCTGCTTTGCCCAAGTGCTGGGGAAATGCAGACGTGGCTTCATTGTTTCTGAATGGGCCCAGAGCAGGAGGAAGGGATGGGTTGCTCTTATATTTGATGGACAGCACTGAACAACTTGAGACTGACAAGATAGTAAAGAGAAAATTTAGCAAAGCTAAGATGGTTGTCCTTTCCTGTTCCTGCTCCCCTCTCCACCCCCTGTTTGAGCTAACAGAAAGGATTTAGACTGTTTTCCCATACTAAATTCCCCAGGAAATTATGTACCTAAATCTCATGGGCAAATTTTAAAATCTACGCCATAATGTTTGTATGTTATTCTTGGACATCAGTGTGCATTAATGCCAGTGGGAATTACACAGCTTTATTGGCCATAACCATGCACCTAAATGTGTATGTTGTGTTGGGAAGAACTCTCTGATACTATTTGCTGAAGGAGATGCTTTGCACTAGAATTGCTGACATGCTTAGCAGGGCGGGGGCATCCAGAACTGGGCATCCTTTGTTAATTGCCTTTTCTTTTTTAATCTTGTCACTGGTGATTTTAAAAGTAGGATTCATAATCATCTGAGTCTCTTTGCAGCACAAACAATATACTTAAAATACTTTTCAGTAGGAATCCTGATCACTGTTATATCTATTGTTGATATTGATGTAGAGGTTCAGAATTATACCCTTAGTTCTTCAGATATATGCATATGCTTAAACTTTGCATACAGTTTATGTGTATGAATAGTCCCTTGAACAAAGTTGATTGTACCTTTTATGTTAGTCTTTGCAGAAAGAGCACTTAAGTTTCACTGTAGATGAAAAACGATTATGTTTAGCTAATTATTGGTGCTTGCTTATTTTATCAATGATTAGGTTGAACTTGAAATGGCCATTGATACTTTGAATCCCAACTATTGCCGCAGCAAAGGAGAACAGATTGCTCTTAACGTGGATGGGACCTGCACAGATGAAACCAATACATATTCCTCGTAGGTATCACCTTTGCCTTAACACTCTTGTCAATTAAGGATCCAGATTGATCACCAAGATTTAGAGAAAGGTCAAAGTAAGCGCATGTTCAGTCTTGAGGAGAAATGAGGATGTTCGTTGCTGAGACTTTTAAAAGTAACCCATGATTTTTTTTTGGATTGGTGAATTTTTGGGTGCCCAGCTTTTGAGACAACTTTAACAGGAGCTGAATTTCAGGAAGGGTTGAGTCTCCATCCCTACTCGTGTGGAAGGCCAGCCTTTGTAAAGTGCTTTAAGTTGGGCACCCAAAAATCTCCAGTCACATTTGCTAGTATCTGGTCAGTGTATTTTGAGCTTTGAGACAGTCAACTTAAAATATAAGTCAGTTTTAAAAACATTTCAAGTAGTATCTGATTGTCTGTCTGTCCCTGATCCCCCTGCTGATTCTTGTGACTTTGCAGCACCGTTTCCTAATTTTTCATGTTCTGTCCTTCCCCTCCCTCCACCTCACTGTGCAAGATCCATGCAACCACCAAAGAATCTGACAAACTTTGAATGTGACTATTTTCATATGTTAAGATATGCACAAAATAAGCTGAGAGAAAGTGACAGATACTTATACTTACAGTAATCTGAGGACTGCTTGTTCCTTTAGCTGTAAAAATAAAATTCAGGCATATGTATGATGGTTAAGTTTGGGGAAAGTTCTGCTAGAGGAAATGATTTCCAGTTGGCTCAGATAAGTATGACTTCCACCCTAATTCCCCCCCTGATTCAGCAAAGCATACATTTGAATCTAGGGAAATACGTAGGTACTTTCATGAATAAGGATGTCTTTAAGGACCTCAAGAGTGCTTAAATATTACATATTAATCCAATATTAAATGTTAATTGAACAGTTTATATGATTGGATCATATGTAGTTAGTAATGTAAATGAATAAGCTCTCCTAGAGGAAGGATCCAGATAGCAGGTGTCATAGTTCTCAAGGTAGTTAAACATCTAATCTCTCCATCCCTCTTGTAGTTTCTTCAAGGGCACCAGACTTAGTTCTTGGTCCCTAGCCATCATCTTCCTCAGATTGAAATCCTGCCATCCATACCCTCTAGGTCAGCAAACTGTTACAGTACACTGCGGTCAGCTCAGGAGTCTTGCTTGAATTTTTTAGCCACTGGGGCAATGGCAGGCTTTCAGAGCAAAGTAGTGATCATTTGGGACCAAAATGTTTCAGAGAAAACAGACTAGCCAACAGTAAAAGCGGCTGTCCACACCTTGCTTACCCAGGTGGTAACCTATCTTCCCTGTACAGACCTAGGCAGATCAGACATCACTCTAGGGCAGAGTGTCAAAGGAGAGTTTTATGTCCTCGATCCTCTTAGGCGTCTTCAAATAGGTCAAAGCAGTTTGTTTCTTCCTGGAGGAGGAGAGGACAACCTTAAAAAAAACTAGATAATCTCCTTGTTTCAGCATTGGGAATTTGCTGTAATTCTACTCTGGCTTTAGTTCTTGCAGGAAGCATTCCTTTCCGTACACATGGAGCCAAGAATGTGGGGTTGCTTGGAAGCCCATAAAAGTACATATAAGATTCATGCAGTAGTTTCTTACCATTCTGTAGCATTCATCACAGTTGGCTGCCTGTTCCAGTGTCACATGTTGTAGAGTGAAAACCAGCAGGGCATCTCTGGATAGTTGGGTACCAGCCTCTCAACCCTTTTGAAAGCACTCCAGACTGGATGAATCCATGATGCAACCAGTTTTGGAGACAGAGCTGTGACTGCTGCAGTCCACAATGATTAATGTAATTAAATAAAGGGGCAGAGTGCCAAGTCAACAAATTTGCTGCATGTGTAACTTACAGTGATCTAAAAGGTTAATTATTTCATTTTGGAAATCAGCAATAGCTCTACTTCAGTCTTCCCATTCTTACCTGTTGTTGTCGCCCAATGTAATCGCATTGTTTTACTTTGCTTACAGGAAGCTCATGGACAAGCAAACCTTCTGCTCTACACAGGCTGCCAGTAATTTTTCCCGCTATGCTGCTGCTATCTATAGGAAAGGTGATTTTTGTTTTTCTCTTTCACCCATTCACCCAAAACAAAACCATTTTTGAACGTGCTGGGTGCTTGAAACAAGACAACTACGTTCTTTGTCTTAGCCTTTATTTTTATTTAATGGCTGTTGATTCCTAGACACACATTGCTGTAGCAGATAATTTTAACTATTAGTATTTCAAGGTCTTTGGGATTCCAGTGAGGAATTGTAGAGATGGTGTAAATGAGGCAACAAAGCTATTATAGCTTTTAGACTTCACTGATACCCTACCAAAACTTATAACCCCAAACCATGATTGTTTGTGGGGCAATTTTTTTTAATATTAGGCATAATAAAAAACATGCCCATCTCGTTCTGTAGATTCTGGGCCTTTCTTTGTTCCTCCAACTCTTTCTTACATGATATACTAAAAAGGTGTAGGAGTAGTGATGTGTTCCAAAATGTTTCTGGGATTTACATTATGGATTTGTGATGTCACTTTATTCTGCTTGCTTTTGTCATGAAGGCATAAATAATCGTGTTTGATGTAGGAGGCCAGGGGCTGCTCTAAACTTTTGTTTCTGTGCAAACAGCCATACATTTTGGTCTGGAGTTTAGGGTGATGTTATTTAGAAGAGGGCTTAGGACAGCAAATTCTGATGTAGACCAAGATTATGCTGTAAATTGGGCAAGGCTTTTGATGCTGAATCACCAGTCAAGATTTGACTCAACAGCACTGACTTCCCAGTGTGTGTCAGAGAATTAGTCTGATCAGCTGACCTTATGAAACATACACTTTCTTGAATAGTAAATACCTTACCAGGAGGGTTCTCCTTGTAAAGGTTGGGTCATGTGTGAACCAGAAAATGACAGATTAAACTGCCTAAGCAGAGTGGGACTCATTTAAAGTTAAAATTCATCAGACTTTTATCTTAAATTGGAACGATGACATTGCAAAGATATGGTGAGAAAGACTGTCATCCTGATGTACTAGAATTGTTGTGTTCTATAGGGGAACTTCATTTAACTCCACTACATGGAATTCTACAGCTGAGGCCAAGTTTCACCTACTTGGATAAAGCTGATGCCAAACACAGGGAGAGAGAAGCTGCTAACGAAGGTAAGCGCTTGACAAGTTTTATTTTCTTTGGAGCAGTGAGATTCAGGTTCTCTTTACAGTTTTAAGCAAGTGGCTTTTTGGAGCTGAAGAAAGGCTGAATGTGTTAGAACACTAACATGTAATGGTTGGTTCGCAGGAAATAATTGTTCCATTTAACAGTTGGAAGAATTAATGGTACATAACTTAAAACAGCGAAGAGCTGATTTGCAGGATATTGTAGTGACTAATAATATTTAGCAATTTTAGCCTGTTTTTCAGTGTTGCATAAATATTAACTTATCCTCCCCAAACCCCTGGGAGGTAAGTATTGTAATGAACCTGCAGTCACCCAGGTATACAGTTACCACTGCTACATATCACAGGCACTTGGAAATTAGCTAGAGCAACAGGGTTTGAACTTGGTCCTTCTAGCTCCAGAAGCATCAGGCCCTACTGTTAGAGCTAGAGAAGAGTTCCCATTAGGCCCTTTGACCCAGATTTGTGCCTAAATCTGATTCCATCCAGTAGTGGGCAGTGAAACCTAAGCAGTAGTCAGTTCGTTAGTGCTGAGATTCAGGTCTCTTGTCTGTTACAAGAGAATGCAAAGAATTAAAATGACGTACATAAAGTTATTGTGAGTGTGAACTTGGTTCCCAGCTCTGTTGCAAGCTTCCTGTGTGCCCTTTGGTACAGTCCCTTCATTTCTTTGTCTCTCAGTTCCCAGGGGAATTATTACAAAATCTGGTAGGGATATCATGATGACAGTTTGTAAGGTACAGTGCTGGGACCGTACTAGTACTGAAACAGAGGTGGGCTAAAAACTTGGAGCTGGTGAGCTCATGGTCCATTCACTCTCCTTAACTGGGGCACTCAGTTATAGAGTCTGTTTTGGCTTCTTCATCCCAATGGGTTTTTTAAATCTCATTTTCATGTCTTGTCTTTGACAGGTGGTGATTCATCTCAGGATGAGGCTGAAGATGACGTCAAGCAAATAACTGTATGTCTGAGATTCCTTTTTATGGTCGTTCACATCAGAGCATAATAATTAATAATAATCTGAAAAGGTTAACAATGTCAGTAGTTGGTTCGCAGATACAACTCTGCTTGTAAGATTGACCAGAAGTAGACATGTGAGATTCTAAGGAAGGGATTGTTTACGGGAGAGCTTCTAGTTCAGTTGGCTCCTACCTGTTGGGACCTTTGTCATTAGGTTTATTTTGTTATTCATGTAGCAAACAAACTAATGGATAATACTCTACGCAGGGACAATGTGAATGAGAGTTACAGCAAGAGTTTTGAAGCTGTAGTTAACGGTGACCAAATTTTCTAGGTAAGATTCTCCCGACCAGAGTCGGAGCAAGCCCGCAAGCGACGTGTTCAGTCCTACGAGTTCCTGCAGAAGAGACAAGCTGAAGAGCACTGGGTCCATCTGAATTATTATGGGTTAAGGGTAAGGCTCGGGTGCTATGGAGTCCTGCTCTCTACTGAATTTTCACTTGGCTCAGGAGAATCTAGAATCCAAACCGCGCGGTGGTGCTCATATCTGAAATCCACCTCAGGCCTTTACTTATGGGTTGTAAAGGGGTTTGATAAGAAATTACTTAGGGGCATTCAGTTAGTTGGGTGGTGGGAGTCCTGTATAAATAACAAAGCGTAACGATGTCAAAAGATTGTCAAGGTGGTCATATTGTGGTAGCTATGATGGCCTGGGGAATATGTGAGTAACAAGACTGTTGAGGTAATATCTTTTATTGGACCACCTTTAGAGTTGGGAGAAATGTTTGCTAAGCTTGTGGGTACAAAATACCCTTCCTCTAGTCTGGGAAAGAAAGAAATACAGCCTAAGCCACAGCTGGCCAACTTAGCAGGCAGAGGCTGCGCCAGCAGGAGCCAAGGCCCTCTGTCTCCACCACAACTGCAATCTCCCCTGGAGGTGCATGGGCAGGCAGCTCTTTCTACCACCACTGCACTGCATGTTGGGGCAAGTGGGCAGTTCCCCCTCCTGCCACCTCCTTAGCTGTGGGTTATCCCACTGTACCATGCTGTGGGCTGTACTGAGTTTTGTCTCCCTGCCCTGCCCCTGGGGGCAGGAAGTGAAAGCCAGAGAAGGAAGGGGGAACCTGAAGACCTCTGACTGCAGAGTGATGAGGGGAGCAATGGCCAGGGGCCTTGGATTAATCCCTCATGGCCCTCAGGCCACCAGTTAGACAGCCCTGTCCTTAAGCTAAATACCAGTTAGAGCAGCCACCTTCATTGTGTTAATGAATGTAATTGCCTCAACCTGGAAGTGAGCAGTGAACACATGAGGCAGAGAGAACTAGTCCAGAAAGCTTTTAAAATCCTACAAATGTATGCTTTCCTATTTTGCATGAATGTCAGTGCAGCAACACTTCTCTTAGCCAGGGGAGATACTTGCATAGTGCAGTAGCTATATGTAGAATAAAGAGCCTTGGATTGGAGTCGCACTGGAGACTGTGAGATTGAAGAGTTCAGTTTCCTGCATATTGTAATGCATTTTTTGTATCGCCTCTTTCAGGACAGCCGTTCCGAACACGAGCGCCAGTATTTATTCAGTCAAAGTCATGGCATGGCAGAGAACACTGAATTAATTAAATCACCCAGGTAAAACCTTTGGCAATTATATTATGTCTGGTTGTGGGGGAGGATGGTAATATAACATATGTATAATATTTTATATAAATGTAAAAGTCTTCATGTGTATACTCACATATATATGTCTGATTTGTATTGTTAATGTATTCCGTAGATTCTAACAGCAAGGAAATAGACACTGAATAGACTGTTGTCAAGTTGTGCTGTTTATTATTTGTATTTCATTTCAAGTCTACTTCATGTGAAATTGGAGGATTGCAGATGCTGCCAGGAAAGCCTTAAAACCAAACCAAAAACTATTTTTATTTCAAACGTAAAAACCTCAAGCCAACAGGTTTCATTTCATATCAGATTTATACAACCTTTTATGATTTTTAAGGGAGGCCTGAATGACTCAAGAGTGACTGTTTCTCACCTTCAGATTTGTTTCTTGGTGACAGCAGCTCTGTGGAGAAAGGTTGAGATAACGTGTACATGAGTCTGTTCAGGGGATAATTATGTGACTTTGCGAGCAAGGCCCAAACAATAGGAAAGCAGCAGGTTGCTGTCTTTCTCTTTCTCTGTCTCATGGTCTTGGTGGCTTATTTTTTATATTTCTGAACGGTGTGAGCTGCCATAAAATCTTAGGGGCAGAGTTTGTCCCTAGTTGCAGTGGAGGGGATGAATGTGTGGGTCGAAAGGGGAGAGAATCTGGCATTGTTTGCTGCTCTCTGTCTTGGCCACTTCCATGGCCCCTGTCGCTGCAGCCAGGGCCGTCTGTAGGCGAGGGTGAATCGGGACAACCAGACCTAATGTGACTGGCCCATGGTCAAGCAGGAAGGAACTGAGGTCAGGTTGCCCAAGTACCAGGCCAGCATTCTAGCATCTGGTCCCAGCCCCAATCTGGTGCTAATATCAGGAAATGTACGTAGGAATGTCGATTGTTGGTTCTGGAAACAGAAGGAATTTAGTAATTTGGACTTCTCACAACAGACTAAAAATAATAAATGGCTATAAGTAAATAGACTCAGCTGATAGAATTACTGTCTCAACATTCATCAGCACTGAATTCGATTGAAAAAAGAATAAACAGTCTTTATAGACTAATATTTGCCTTTAGGTTCCATGCAAATAAGATTGCACAGAACTTAACGGCAAATATTAGTCTACAAATAAGGTTGCACTCAGGAGGAAATGGTTGTACTTAACCCTGGAGAATCTCTTCAAGCATTTGATGATGATGTATTTTCTTTTCCGTAGTGAATACCTAATGATGCTGATGCCTCCGAGCATAGAGGAAGAAAAGTAAGCATTTGTACAAAATGTTTAGACCTCATATTGGCTGGCTGATATCGTTCATTGGCTATAACTCTGTCTGTTTGTTTGCAGTGACAAACCTGTGGCTCCAAGCAATGTGCTTTCTATGGCACAACTGAGAACTTTACCACTTGCCGATCAAATTAAGATACTGATGAAGAATGGTATGTAGTTTTTTGATGTTCCATTTATGCACTCTTTTCCATGCTCTCTAACTAATCTTTTTTTTTTTTCTTGTGGTGGCACTGTTTGTGCTGCCATTCAACAAGCAGTTTGGGAATCTTTCTCAGGATCAGTGCCAGGTTATTAATCCTCACCCTTTCCTTACTGCTCCTGCTGATAGCTTCCACTGCCTTTTTAGAAGGGTAAATAAGTGAGAGGGTAGAGCTGACAGTGTTTTGGACGTTGTATGCAGCCAGAATACTCCATTCTAAGATTGAGCTTGTTGGTTCTTGGACACACCTGCAATTGATCCACTCCTGGCAAGTGGAATCAAAGCACAGATTTTTAAACTCTGAGGTTAATACAGCAGCATGCTGTTTTTGCAGTCCTTCTCCAGCATGTGTTCAGTAATACAGGCCTCTTTTCATGCTGTCTGAGACAGTGTCATCCCATCTTTTGGAGGTCCTGACAGTCTGAGGACAGCAGATACTAAACATTTTACCTCGTGGCCTTCCAGACTTGTTGAATGACTTCCAGTCTGTTAAAAAATTCAGAATATTCAATATTGGCAAAGGTGTTTTCTTGTATTAATTGGGTTCATTTAAGATAATTAACTTTCACATACTACTGCCTAACATTTTTAGTGCAGATGTAGACTGACTAAATTGGAACACTTCTTCTAAAGCCCTTTTATGTTTTTAGAAGCTGTGCAGTATTTTTTCCTGTTGCTTTCAGTATGAGCATATGGGAGTCTTAATGCATTTTTTTAAAGAAATGGTGTGTTTAGATTTAGAAGAATATATCTCCTATGAGCCATTCTGGATAGAGTGAGATACAAGCCTAAAGAATAATAATGATATATTTGAAGAAATCTTTAAGTAACAGTTTCACCTTTTTTTTTTTTTTCCCCAGTGAAGGTCATGCCTTTTGCAAACCTTATGAGCTTAATGGGTCCTGGGATTGATTCGACTGCAGTTTTACGTTGCATACAGCAGGTGGCAATGCTGGTTCAGGGAAACTGGGTGGTGAAGAGGTATGGTTTCTGTTCTTTGTTGCTGTCAAATGTTAACCTTCCTGTTCAGAAGTGGATCAGAGCAGGGGCCTTAAAACGCTGCTGCTGTAAAGCTGCTGAAAGCAAAGTGTGCGCTTTAAAATCCCAAAATGACTTGAACAAACATAATTAAGATTCAGGGGCTTTTTTTCTATAGTGCTTTCTAATGCAGGATTCAAAAGGCTGATGTCAGATGATCTGAGCTCAGCCTGTCCCTTACTTCAATCATGCTGATCTGTGAAAAGATCTTACTTGGGTCTGTACCAAGTCATTTGAGTTCCTTGGTGTCTGCCATCTGTGAGACTAAAGTCCTGAAACTTTCCAGAGAATCATGCCGAATGGGAGCATCTGTAGTGAAAGAAACTAGGCCTGTGCGAATAGGGGAGTATTCAATTTGGATTTGACCGATTCGAAGGACAGTAATATGATTCGGCCGAATCGGCTTTGGAAGATTCGGCACAAATTTGGAGAGGTTCGGTGTTTCGGATCGGCTGGGAAGAGGCAGACACAGCCGGGTGGCTACAGGTTCTCCTGCGGCTCCTCTGGCTGTGCCTGCCTGTCCCAAGGTTGGGGGAGCCACGGGAGAAGCCCCCAGGGCTGCCCTGCCCGGCCCCATCCCCTGCGTGGCCCTAGCCTAGTCCTGGCACTTAAAAAATCCACACTCATCAGCTCTGGCAGCGGTGATTGGGGCCTCTGGGTGCTTGTGGCAGAGCCCCCACCACACAGTGCCGGGCAGTGGGGGGCAGCAAAGATCGCCTGCATTGCGTGGGTGCAGGGCACTGTGTGCTGTCTGGGAGCTGGGGCCACTGGGGCTGAGCAGTGCTGGGATCTGGCTAACTGCTGGAGCCGCCTCAGCTTCCAGGCAGTGTGTGGCGATCTGCCAAGCCACACTGCACCCGTGCCACGGGTCAGCTGCAGTGTGGGTGTCAAGCGGGGGGGGGCATCCCTGCTGCCCCCCACTACCCCACGCTGCGCAGGGGGGTCTGTCATGAGCACTTAGAGACCCTGATTGTCACTGCTAGAGCTAGTGAGTATGGAGCTTTTTTTTAAAGTGCCGGGAGGCTGGGATGGGGATGGGCAGGGGGCTTCTCCCGCGGCTCCTCCTGCTGTGCCTGCCTCTGCTGTGGTGAGGGGAACCACAGGGGCTATGCCCTGCAGCCACTTGCCCAGCCAGGCGGGGGTGTGATGCATGATGCAGGTGCAGCTTGCTCCGGGCAGCTGCAAGGCATAGCCCCTGCTCCCAGCATTGCAGTGCTCACATCAGTGCCCTGATGTCACTTGCCCCCTTCTGCCTGGAGCAAGCTGTGCCTGCTTCCCGCCTCCCCCCCTGCCCCGGCTGGACAAGTGGTAGCAGGGCAGAGCCCCTGCTCCCAGCATTGCTGCGCCTGCATCCCGTGCCCTGCCACCCTGGCTGGGCAACTTGTCCCAGCCCCAATCCGTCCCTCCCCCATGTCCCTTCCCTCCCCCAACAGACTTACCAGCTGGAGGCAGCTGACACCTGCCTGTTTAATATATGGCCGAATCTCCAAACCAGCCGCATCTTTTCCAAAGCTTTTCCGAATCGATTTGGATGCTTCACTTCGATTCAGAGCTTTTAATTGGTCTCCCAATTTGATACGGATTCAGAGATTCGGTCCCTGAATTGGGCTGAATCTCCTGAGAGTCAAATCAGCTACCAAAGCTTTCCACAGCCCTAAAAGAAATCTCCAGTGAAATTTGTCCCTAATCAGTCTTCTCTATGTTTATTGCTGGTAGGTGCTGGAAGCTGCCCTCTGGAGGGATTTTCCCATTTGCAAAATATAGAGTGAGGGTGCTAGGTGTACTGTGCATGTCTAACACCCTCCCCTTTAAGAGTCCAGGGCCGAGCAAGCAGTATCACTTTTGCCCAATGGAATATTGCATAGTGAGAGCATATTGTGTTAGTCATGCCTACTCAGCACTAGTCAAATTATACAGATTCACTAGTAGCAGTGAACCTCTGGAACAAGTTTTGCCTGATATTATCAAGGGTAACAGCTGCTGCCTGGATAGTGTCTGTAGCCAGCCAAGCACACTCTCCTCTAAACGTTTCCCAAAGGGATGCCATAAGCAGGTCAATGTTGTACACAAGCTCCCAGAATGATGGCACAGGTGCAGTGTAGCCAGTTTTGTGTTGCTAGATCTGTGAGGATCTGAGCAAGATCTGTGAGGCCTGGGATGTCTCAATCCCAGAGAGAAGGCTGAATGCATTCATGAGTGCCGAAGGGAGAGTCGCATCATTGATGTTACAGCTCTTCCTCTTGCAACAGACCAGAGTTTTGCAATACAAGATAAACCTAATAGACCGGATCCAGACATGCAGGCACATGCAGTTTGTTGTGCCACAAACCTCTTTGCAGTGCCGCATACTGCATGTGTTACATGTTAAACAATGTCTGGTGCTGCTTATTTGCAGTGCTGGGGCAAGATTTGCTACTGGAGTTTCCCGATAGCAAAAAAAAAAAAAGAAAAAACCCCTGGGGGAAAAAAAAAGCAGCACAAAACATGCAAAAAGTGCCACGTACCAGGACAAATGTGGAGACATGGGAGCAGGCAGCCTAAGACTGCCAGCTCCCCCATCTCCACGGGTTGTGAAGACCCTGTGCCCCAGCCAGTTTCTCCCCAGCTGGCTGAGGCTCAGTGTGCCTTGAGACAGGGGAGCAGGCAGCCCTGGGAACTACTTGCTTCCTCATCTCAAGGCACACTGCATCCCAGGCAGCTGGGGAGCAGCTAGCTGGAGTGCAGGGTGCCTCGAGACAGGGGCTTCATGTGCCTCAGCGTGAGGGCTCCACAGAAGAGCCCTTGCACTCAGGCACGCAGAGAGGGGAGCAGGGCTGCTTGCTCCCCCATCTTGAGGCACCCTGCACCCCAGCCAGTGAGGGAGGGGCTGGCTGGAATGCAGGGTGCTTCCATGTGGGGAGCATGCGGACATGGAGGAGCAGGCAGCCCATCTCCATGTGCCGCTTCCTGGTTGGCTGCGGCCAGAATGCCTCAGCATGGGGGCTGCCTGCCAGCTAGCCCCATGCTGAGGCACTATGTGCCCCAGCCATCCCCCTTGCAGCACATGGAGCAGTGGGACAGTTGTGTCCCACTGCAAACCACACGAGCAGGGGGCGTGCAGTGCAGCTCACAGTAGCGGCACAAATTTGAATACAGTCATAGAGTCTTAAACCAGGTGGGGTTGTTCTGGTCTTAAACCAGGTGGGGTGGGGGCGGGTTGTGTGCTACATAAAATGACATTCCAGTTAGCAGTGATCATGGGAATTTATAGACAGCAAAGACTGAGATCCCTGGTGATGATGGACATAATTCAATTAGTCGTGCAGCCCAACATGGTTATTGCTGCAACCCCTGGCCTGGCTGGCCCCAAGGTGGATGGGCTGAATAGCATAAAGCAGGGCTTACACCGGTATAGCTCCTGTCTTGCCGAATTACGCTTTGCCCATGTTTCATTAATTTAACTGCATCAATGAACCTCCTCCAGGGAGAATTCCCTTGATGTGAACACAGCTTTAAGTTCATTGGAACTTAGGTGCAGGCTGCAAATCACACTGGATGAAAGATCATAAATGGGCAACAGAAGGCACATCTGCTGTCTTAAAAACCCTCATCAATAATAATTAGTTGCAATGCACAATAGCTAACAGTTTTTTCTCTAATTCACAGCGATGTCCTCTATCCAAAAGACACTTCCAGCCCACATAGTGGAGTCCCTGCAGAAGTGCTTTGTAGAGGGAGAGACTTTGTTGTAAGTACAAAAAGTGCTAGTGTATGTGTTGTTATTGCTCAAATGAACTCCAGATAACATTTATGTCACTGGCCACATCCTTGCTAAACTGTACTGCTCTCTTCTGACCGGATGTGTGTTCCATCGAAGAGAGAGCTCTGAATTACTCTAAAGGATTCTCTGTGAATGATTTAAGAGAGTTGCTTGGTATGTAGATTGACACCGGTCAGTCAAGCAACAATCAGAATGGCTTTGTTGTCTTAAACTGTTAATCCAGCATGTTTTTGTCAAGCGGTGACTTCACGTGCAACATGAAAGGGCTGCTAGACTTGCACAGAGATTAAACTGCAGGATGGAACAGACTTTGGTAATTTGTGTTTAGTCCTTATGAACACTGTAAGGAGAATCATTCCCTAGGTAGTGAATGCTCCTTATATTGATCATAAGGACTAAGTACAAATTGTCAAGAACTGGAGAGATACTGGCATGTTTGTAACCATATCGTTTGCCTGTAAGGTCTGATCCTCTCCTAGTTTGTACTCTCCATGGAGTACATAGCTCTTAAATTGTGTTGGGCAGTTGGCAGCTGTTGGTTTAGGATCTGTTAGAGCTCCTGTGTGATTAGCACAGACAGCAGTTACAACTGACTTTGACATAGCTAGATTGCAGTCCAGCATGCTGCTGTTTGAGAGATCTGGATTCAGGTGTAACCCAGTGATTCATCTTCCATGGAATTTGGGGAATTAAGTGATGCTGGAGTGTTATGAGTTGAAGCCTTGTCTGTTTGGAGCCTGCATATAATTGTAAGAAAGGACACACACACAGCCTGCCCAGGTGCTTATCATTTCCACCCTAAGCCTTGGTAAAGCAGAGAGCAGGAAT
>NW_005842178.1:1771088-1782213 GCF_000455745.1 Alligator sinensis
AGAGCCAAGAGGCTTTCAGTTCCCTCTCAGCCCTTCACAACATAGTGAAAATTAAAGGACCTTTGCCTGTGAAAGCTGAGGTGGGAGACAGTGGCCCTAAAAGTGGATTTTAAGCAGTTGTGGTGTCATGTACTGGTGGAGGGTATATGTTACCCACTGTTGTCTACAGTGTGTAGATGCTACTATACTAGGTGTTGCAGAGAGTCCTGTGGGAGAAGGTGGGAGTCCTACAGTAGCAGAGGGTGTAAATGTAACTAGTAGTGATGGCTGATGGAGACTTCCTTAAGAGGAAGCCAGGGTTTGGAGCAGAATGCCTTGAGTTCTAAGCCAGTTGATGCCTAAAAGTCATAGCTGTTTTTCCAGACCCTCTCTCTCTCTTTCCTTTTTGTTAACCAGGCTATAAGTACAGCTCTGGCCATGGCTTAACCAAGGCAAATCTTGGATCCCCCAGAATAGCTGCTTTTTGTTCAACATTGTCGACAAGAATAGAGTAGGCTAGGGTCGGGTCTACCTTACCTCAGTTAACCATGGGCCCTACTGAGAATTGCAGCCTCTGCTTCCATCCTCGTGGTCACCAACAACATGAACTCATTCTTCAGTAATGCAGCTTACTAAAATGTCTCTTCCCCTTTGCTTGCCTCCAGATGTGGAAGTTTACACAGGATCGCTGGGTTGTGCGAAAGGAAGTAGCTACAGTTACCAAAGTGAGTGACAATTTTTTCTAACCTGGAGGTTTGTGATAAACGGATGGGGTGTTGTCAACAGCCCCCTTCACGGCCAACTGACCTAGATGCAAGCCATTTGTTGAACGATTCTCACAGTGGCAGGGAGCTGTATTACTGCTGACTGCGGACATTACCTCACACATCTCATTACTAACTTAGTGCTAACCTAGGGCATTTCTGCTTGGGGTTGGATGTGAGTTGCTGGATTAACCAGAGCAAATGGAAGGCAGAATCAAAACTGTGAGTGTCCTAAAGGGAGGATGGTGGTTAATTACTTAGGAGTGACTCGGGTACCTGACTCCTGAATCATCTGCTCAGGCATTTAAACATCAGGCAAGTAAGTGGGAAGAGGGGAGTGGGAAAAGAACTGCAAATGTTTTAAAAAGAAATAATATGGCAGAGTAAAATTCAGTTGAATAATCTTTCAACATGTAAGATCATGTTATGCTTTGCAAGCTGTGGTGATTGGTGTGTTATACCCAGCCTCATGACCCATGGCTGACACAAGCCACCTCTGGGCTTTTAACAGCACCTAACAACTTCAAGCTTAGGGAGTCTCCACATCCAAGGAGGCTTAGGGAGGTAGCATGGAATTAACCTAAGTGGAATTAGCTTTTGCAAAAAGCTCTGTGAGATATTTAACTGTTGCAGATGGCAAACCACCACTTGACTTTAAGTCTCCATTGAAATATGGTTCTTTTGCCATCCTGCCAGGAGGTGTTGGTTTGGTACTGTCACCAAGGGAAGATTATTTCTTACTGAATTGCCAACATGTTTTTTGGAAGTCTCCCAGCTAAACCTTAGTCCAGTCCAGCCCTGCTCTGCCTAGCTTGTGAAACTGCAGCCCAGTGGTCTGTAACTGCAAACATGTTGTTCATGTGACTTCTGTGATCAGTTATACTTTTTTCTTTCTTTCAGCTTTGCCCAGAAGACGTGAAAGACTTTTTGGAGCACATGTCAGTTGCAAGAATAAACAAAGGCTGGGAATTCTTGCTTCCTTATGACGAAGACTTTGTTAAAAAACACCCAGATGTCGTTCAGAGGCAGTACATGCTGTGGACGGGCATTCAGGCCAAGTAAATTACTTGCTTTCTTTTGGGGAATAAACTAAAAATATACAATGAAGAAACTATCCCTTGGCCATGTAGATGCTTGCAGATGGTTTGATTTGGTTTTCCTCTTAAAGAAGCCAACTGTGGTATGATTTATAGTTTTGTGGTTCCCAGCTTCACTAAGCCTCTGAAGTCCTCTAAATTCTTTGGCTTCTGATAATCAGCTTTTTAGGAACGGAGTGTCTTTGAAAGACAGAAGCCTCGAAATGCGTGCAGGTATAATAATGACTAAGAATCTTTTTTTTCTCTTTCCTGCCCACTCCAGGTTGGAAAAGGTCTATAATCTTCTAAAAGAACATATGGCACCAAAGAAACATGAGGCACAATCAGGTAAATGAACAGCTGCTCAGATCCTTATAAAACATAGTCTCGCATGTGTGTGTCCAGTGCAGTACATCTGTGAATTGTTCTCGGCTGTTGAGGAGGTCGGGGGAGGTCTGCAGGCGTCTGCCATTTTCCTTTGCATTGTTTGGGGCAGATCCTGTGCTATATTAAAGTCATGGTAAAACCGCAAGGGCAGTGCTAAGTGACCATAGTACTGAGAATTTCCCAGTATAGAGGAATCCTTGGTTACTGTACAGTTTCCATAGCTGACTGCAAACACGTTCTTCATTCAAGGCAGCACTGACTTTGAGTAAGGAGCGTTTTGTGAACAGGCACCAGAGCCAGCACATAGTGGTAAGAGTCACTGGGGAATACTGTGTAGCATCCCTTCAGTTTACAAGCTGATGTGCTGGAAGCCAATTCATTCCCTGGACAGCCACAACTCAAACAGAAGCATATGTGTCTGTAGCCCTTCCTCCCCCCAATTCTTTTGCACTGAATTCTGCCTTGGCAGAGCTGATAATCCAGTTGCTGGCAAATAACTTGTTTAACAGGTGCTCAAAGGAGCTGGAGGCCTTCTTTTTTCAGCATGACTGTGCTCCATGGCTGCCAGTGAGAATTTAAAGTAGCTGTTCTGTAATCCTAAATTATTAAGAAAAGTTGAGATTCTAGGGAGGTTCACCTCAGTATCTGGCTGGCTGCCAGACTTAGGCACCATAGAGTTTGTACGCAGAACTGACAGGCGAAAGTACAAATCCATTCAGTAGCTGGTGTTTGATCTCCTTGGAAGGATTATGGTTGGTGTATCTGGAGGGGATTAGCAGGTCTAACAGCAGAGAGGATCACAGTGTGAGCTGGGGTGGCACATGCAGATTACCATGGAACATGGTACTCCCTTAGTGCCAATACCTGCGACTCCTCTGTGGCATCCCCACATGCTGAGAAGTGAGGTGATGCTGGTGCCAGGTGGCAGGATTAGTGAGGGAGGGGACTTTCTCTCTCTACAAGCAGTAATTACTGGAGGGAGGGTTTCTCAGCCTCTTTCATACAATGACTTGAGTGCTAATTGGTGATGTCTTGTAGACTTGCCTGACCCTTGATTAGCAGTCACTCAAATCACATCCCCCTCCATCCTCCTCTTGATAACCATACATCTCCACAGGGAACTGTAGCTATTCTGTGGCTGGCTTTTTCTCTTTACAGCAGATTCTACAGGTGTCATGCATCAGTGTTGCTTTCAAAGGGAAGCTCAGCCTTGGGACTCCCCAAAAAAGAAACCTTGTTTGGTCTTCCTCTTTTGTAGGGCCCCTTGAAGCCAGCTCTGGTGTGGCTTTGGGGCAAGCCTCTGACTTTGAAATCTGGCTCTTCTCTCTGTCCCTGGCTTCCATGGCAATCTGTAACACCCTTGGCTCAGAGAGCACCTTCTCTTTTGGTCAGCACCTGGGAAGGGGGGTCTTTTCTTCAAGGGAGGGGATGAGAGGAGCCAGAGCGCCAACATCCCAAGCAGCATAGCAGATAGCTCTGCTTCAAACAAACAGTCCTTATTATGCTGCTGAAGTTCCCTCCTGCCTTCCTTAGACTCCACTCTGACTTCCCTGGACTACTTTCATTCTCTCTCCTGCTCTCTGAGCTTCACTTCTCAGGCAGAGCCAGCTATACCGGCCACAACATTTTTACAAAATTATAGTAGTAGACACAGGGACTAACAGTCATCAAATAAAATTAAACATAATGTCATAGGGAACCAGTTAGGGAGCAGTTTCTGCAGCTTGCTGCCAGGCCAACACTCCCCTCTTCCCCAGGGATGAAAAGGGCATCACTTGAAACTACTTACAGCAATGCATGCTCACACTGAGCACCCCCGCAAGTGCTCCCCACCAGAACTGGAAGCTAGAGCTCAGCCAACTTGGCCTCTTTGATTACAACAGGGCTCCAGGGTTTATTTAAAAAAAAAAATCATCTTACAAGGAACTGAGTAGCTTTGGGATCCCAGGAAAAAACATGCAATTTGGGTAGATGTACACACAATTCCCGATTTACGCTAAACACTTGAGAACTTGGGTACACCTGTTTTCTTGGAGCTCTTGACTTCAGACTTAGATCCAGCTTCACGCATCTTGCTACCAGTTAAGGACCTCATGAGGTCATGTAGTTCAACTCCCTGCTCAAGGCATGGTCATCCCTGTCTAAACCATTCTAGCCAAGTGTTTTCCTAGTGTGTTGTTCAATTTCCAATGATGGAGGTCCACCACCCCCTTAGCTTGATTCAGTGCTTGACCACCCTCAGAGTTAGAAAGTTCTTCCTAAATTTCTCGCGTTATAGTTTAAGACCATTACTACTTGTTCTGCTGCCTGTGGACGTGGAACAGATGATCACCATTCTCTTCATAACAGCCTTTTTGCATTTGAAGACTTATCAAATCCCCTGTCCAGTCTTATCTTCTGCAAACTAAATAGCCCAGTTCTTGTAATCTTTCCTTGCAAGTTAGGATTTCTAGGCCTCTAGTAATTTTTGTTGCTGTCCTGAACTCTTTACAGATTGTCCATGTCTGTCTTGAAGTGCAGTGCCCAAAACTAGACACAATACACCAGGGCTGACTGGAATGGAAGAACCACTTCCCATGACTTGTTTAAGTCCTGTTATCCACCCTGGTGTGCTATTAGCTCCCCCGCTCAATAAAAGAGCACTGTTACCCTGTTCAGCCTGCAGGCCACAGTAACTCTAGGTCCTTTTCTACAGTACTGCTGTTTAGCCAGTCATGCCTCAATTTGTATATGTGCATTTGATTTTTTTCTAAGTGCAGTGTTTTATATTCATCTTGTTGAGTGTCATCCAATTTATATTTTGGATATTTGTTTTTAATTACCACTTAGTCCTATCCTCTAAAGCATCTCCTGTTCTACTCAGATGATGTCAGTTGTAGATTTACTAAATGTACACTCAGTTATGTACTCCAAGTCATTAATGGAGATATTGAACAATACCAGACCCTCAGAACCCTATGAGAATGTCATGGGTAACAATGTTGAATGTCTTGTTAAAGCTGAAGTATATCACATCCACTGCTTTCTTTCCTTTCTCCACAGCCCCCCTATTTAAGCATAATTTGCTCTTGACAAGTCCATGTTGGCTCCTCCTTATCACCTTGTTATCCTCCAGATGCTTAAAATAGATTCCTTCATGATATGCTCTAGAATCTTTCCTGATGTTAATATTGATTTGGTTTGTAATTCTCTGGGTTCTTGTTGCCCCCCTTGATTTGCCAGTTTCCAGTTATCCAAAACCTCATCTGACCTCCATGAGTTCCCAAAGATAATAGCCAGTGGCTCTAATTATCTCAGCCAATTCCTTGAGTACTCTGCAATGAATCTCATTGGACCTTGTTGATTTGAACATCCAGCTTGTCAGGATAGCCTGCTCTTGTGCCCTTGAATATTGTCTCTGAAAACTCCTATTCAGATGATCCCCTGTTTGCTGTCTTCTGGTGTTGCTCACTCTTCATTCTATTTTGGCCTTGCCTCTATTGCATAGACCATGGTCCCTGGCCTGAGTCTACCAAAGTCTGCTAAATGTTCTACAGAATTAACGTGCAGGTGATGCCAAGACTTTCTAACATACAGCGGGGTCTCTTGTTTCTGCACAGCTCACCCATTGGTGGTTTCCGGGGAACAGCGGGTCAACATGGCTAAAGCGAAAGTCAAACAGAACTATGGGCAGCTGGAGAAAGATCTGCAGAAGCAAAAGGCAGAGAGCAAGCCAAATGATGCTTCGCCCAAAATGGATATTTCCAACATCCGCATTAAAGAGGAGCCTGTGAGCGATGAGGAGCCCATGGACACCTCTGCCTATGAGAGCATGAACAATGGAGTAGTCAATGGCATCCACTCTGAGGCGAGCTCCACGGACTCCTTAAATGGCCACTTGCCTGGAGGGTGCATGGATGGAGTCGCACAAGAACTGAAAGCATTTGTGTTGACAACTTTTAAGAAACAGTTTGTCCTCACTCTGAGTGAGCTGAAACGGTTATTTTATCTGCACTTGGCCAGTCTGCCCCCGGGACACATGTTTAGTGGCATTTCAGACAAAATGTTACAAGACATGGTATTGGACACTGGCTGCAAGCAGATTTTGGTGCCTGTGAGTATCCTGTTTACACTGTACACTTTGGGGAAGACCCCAGTGCTAATTAGCTGGGGTTTGGAGCTGGCCTGAAGTCCTGTTGAGTAGACTCAAGAGCTGCCCAAGCCCTTTATAGTGAAGCAGGGGGTTGTCCTGCCTTCTGACGGCACCAGTCTTCCCCCTGCAGTGTCTTTCTCAGAGCCACAGCTTCCAGTGTGCTGAACTGAACCATGGTGGTTCCTGCTTGCCATTGCCCTAAAACAGTCTAAGGCAATTCAAATCCTTGAGTGTCCTGGGTGCCTCGGATGGGATTCTCCAGGCTTTCAGGGAGGAACAATGGCATCCGTTCTCTTGGTGGGTTGCAGGACACATCTGGTGCTCGGGAAGTACATCACTGGAGTCCCACACTGTTTCTGTGTCGTATTTCTCTGGTTGTTGGCTAGTAAATTTCCTTTCCTTGCAGGCAGTTTGTGTCCTGCTTCCTGTTTTTACAGCTACTATAAAGACAAGGAAATGTGCTTCTGTGTTTCAGAACCAGGGCTGTAGGGAGACAACTCGGTATAGGGAAGAGAGTTTGCCATTGTGCTGGTTACAGAGAGAGCCTAAGGGGAAAACCAGCCTACAGGAGAGCTAGCAGCACTTCTCAGTTCACAGCTAGAGAGAGAACTTGGAGTCAGCTGCCAGTGGGGAGAGAGTCAAAGGGGAAGAGTGAGCTGCTTGGAGAAGCAGGCAGGGCAGAAAATGCAAGAGAAGACAGAGCAAGAAGGTGATCAGGAAACAGAGCAGAGCATACAAGTAAGGCCCATACATGGGCTAAGGACTGGTGGGGGAGGCAGATGCACAGCTTGAGGATTGAATAACAGTGCTCTCTCCTGTACCACTGACTTCTGAATCCTGGTTGCAGCCCTGCCTGCTCTTCTACCTGGAGCCGCCTTCTGAAGCTATTCCATTATTCAGTCTGCAACAGGGTGTGATAATGAGCTGAGGCCACTGCTACTGGGGAACTCGAGGTTGGGTTTGTGGGTGGCGTTTGTTTTTTGGTGGGTTTTATTTTTTTTTTTTTAGAATTTCATAAATCAGTTTTGATTTTTATTTAAATAATGTAAATGTTAATGAGGTGACAGGCTCCGCTGTTGCTGAGGAACGCTGAGCGGACAGTGCAGCTAGAAGGGCCCCTAGGGAGGAAAGCTGTCCCGTGCGTACCTGCTTTTCTTGTTTACATGCACGGCCTGACCCCCTGAAAGTGGTTGTTTTTAGGTTATTGTAGCGTGTGCTGAGAACCTGTGATGCTGGTGGGATCAGTGCTGGGAGGAAGGATTTGCAAGCAGCAGATCAGGGTGCCGGGAACTGACAGTAGGGCAGGGTGAGAACACTACAGAGGTATGGAGGGGGAAGGCCTCACAAGATGATTTCAGCTGCAGTGTCTTGAGCAGAGGGACTGGGGGAAAATCATTTTGTTTATTCTCAAACAAGTGCCTCGTTGGGAGCAGGCTGGCTGCTAAAATTCAGTAAAACGACATGTATGTAGAACAAGTTTCCTTCCATCATGGCCAGATAAATGCAGGTTTGTTAATACTGTTTGGTTACGGAAAATTCATCGCATCTCCCAGTGTTTCTGAGTGGGGAACCATGTAACACGGTGCTTGCAGAAATGCTCGTTGCTCTGTGTTCTGCCTGGTCCAGATCTTCACTGCAGTTCACCTTTCCTGACATATCTTTGGAATAAGCAGAGCAGAAAATCCAGCCTTTATCAGCTACTGTTCCCTGCAAGAGACAGTGCAGAAAGTGTCAGGCATTCTTCGAGTTGCACTGTAAAACAGCCCAAGTCCTGGATCTTAGCAGATGCAAAACCTTGTTCAAATTACGTGATAGATCAGCATTTGGGCTATTATGGACTATTGAATAGCTAATCTCACCAGACAGCTCCTACCAAAAAAACCTCTGCCTTTTCTACAGCAAGATCCTGACTAAGTGGGGAAAATCAAGACCAGGGTCTCTCACAAAGCAGTACGTAGCCCTTTCAGTCAAGTCAGGGGAGGAAGAGGAGAGGAAAGGTGTGTTTTGTACTAGACATCCGCAGCTCCATGTGTTACATTCTGGAGTGGAACAAGTGACTCCCTCCCCCAGCCGTACGAACAGAGATCTGAACTGACCCATTCGTTCCCGATGACTGATTTGAAAAACTGTGCTGTTTGGGCAGTTAGTAAGGAACAAATTGTGACCAACATGCAGGAGGAGGCCTGTCAGGAGCCAGGGAATATTCCAGCTGCTTGTTAACATTTTCCTTTAGAGCAAAGGCTGAGGTAAACAGGGTTTTTCTTCTGTGCAGTGTTTGTATCAAGGATGAGCAGTGAGATGGAGGCTGCTACGTCCTTTGGGATATGTAAGGGCACCAAGATACCACAGTTCAGAAGAAACAAGCTCTGTTTCCTTACCGAGGTGCTTGGATTGAAAAGTACCTTGTTTTCCAGGTCTGAAATGAGGGTCCAGGAGGGACATTGGAATAAAACCTGCCAGGGGGAATCCATCAACCTCGAGAAAGACAGGGAAGTCTGCTTGGAGCCATTGTAGGGAATAGCTCTGAGCAGCTTTTCACCTGGAAATAAAACACTTCTGCCAGGTGCCGCTCCTGAAAGCACTGCGCATCTTGTCAGGAGCTGCTCTAAAGGTCTTGCTCTGGGATTGCACCTTTGCAGATGCACACCAAGGGTGATTCACCCCTCATCCCATGCACGTAGCCTGCACAAGATCTGTGTGCCCTAAATTCCCACTTGAACAATGCAACAGGCTGTGAGTGCCTGTGTGTGTGGGCCATGGGATAAAATGCACTCCTGTGCCAGAGTAAGGCCAGATATGGCTCAGCAGGCCTATATAAGGTTGTTGAAGGGCTCCTCCAGCCCCGAGTGCTGATTTATTTTAATGGCCTGTTTTAACAACTGTTCAAGCAACAGCTCTGACGGTGCCTCCTGTTCTCAGTTTCCCCCACAGACTGCTGCTTCGCCAGATGAGCTAAAGGTTTATGCACTTTGGGAAGCCGGGGACGTTTATGATCAGGTAAAAGCAAACGTGGTCATGCATCTAGCAAGGCAGATTGCTAGTGGCTGGAAGGTTGGTGTTACTGCTGCCTCTTCCCTGCTTTTGGCCCCCAGCCCCTCTTTGGAGTCTGCAGTTTCCAATACAAAGGCTTCTGCCAGCTGCAAGGAAGTGCTTGAGCTGCAGTAGTGGTAATAGCTCTGCAGGGCCATGATGGAGTGGGCAGAAGCAGGAACATACGTTGTTTGCTAATTTGATGGGAGTGCAGATAGCTTTGAATGCTGAGTAGTACAGATTCTAAATCTTTTTTTTTTTAACCTGACCTTAGAACCTATTGAATGACATCCCATGCTGTTACCAGGTCAGCACTGACGGTGTTTATTCCTCAATGGTACCTGAAAGATCAGATTTTCCTTCTAATCAGAATAGGAAATAGCTGATACCTGTTGGCACCTACTGACTTGATAATTGTTACCACAGTGAGTGGAGTGTAATGTAACTTCTACAGTGTTTGATAGAGGGCAGTTTTTGGTAGAAAACAGTTTTCACAGGGAAGGGCCAGAGCATCACGCCTAGAGGGATATTAAAGAAGGCTTGCTCAGGGAAGTAGTAGAGGGTAAGCAGCCAGACTGTTGTTCTGAGCTGATCTGACCCTAGGATGCAACTCTTCCTGCCTCAGTGCATTGTACAGCTACAGAAAATTAGTGAATGTTTGTCCAGGGGACTATGCAGGATTCATGCTAGGTAACTTTAAACTAACTGTAGCTCTACCACCTGATGGGATTACTAGAAGATGGCTTTGCTAAGGAGGATTCCTTTACCACAGTTCAATGGCAGTGGTTGCAAGCTAACATCACCTAAAGGCTTGCTTTGTGCTGATAGTGGCTTTCTTGTTTCAGGCGTAGGAATGTAGAACATGACTATTTTTTCTCATTACTACATTTTCTTTCTAAGCATCGGCAGGTGCTGCTTGAAATTTTTTCCAAAAATTACCGAGTGCGCAGGAACGTCATCCAGAATCAGCTGAGTCAAAATCTAAACAAGCAGGAGGTGGATAGAGTGTTAAAGGTAACTGTCATGCTTAACACCAAGTACAAAGCTCCTATTTTATTATATGATTTCTATGATTGCTTGTAATGCCTGGACTTGGGCTGAAGGGCTGTTACAAGCAGCAGTGGTGTTGCTAGAATGGAGAGAGCTTTATGGTCTCCACTTTCCCCAAAAGCCACTGACTTTTTTTTTTTTTTTTTTTTTTTTTTTTGTCCAACTTCTTTATGTGCTTACAGCAAGAAGTCACTCTTGTTCCTAGCTTGGGCTGACAGCACAAACTGGAGTAAATAGGACTTCAACATTGTTATTAAGCAGCTGTAGGCTAAACTACACAAGCATTGCAAAAGACATTTTCAGCTCAATGTTTGGCAAGTTTAACCAATGATTCCCATTTTACAAGCGCTTGGAAAGCGCAAGCTGAAAACACTTGCCTTCATCCTGTACTAGAGTTGACAAGGTGCAGAGGCAGCAATAATCTTAGCAGGAAGCCAGTCTTATGAGATGTATCTTACACAAGAATGTCTATCAGTTTAACCCTCTTTCTGTTCCTTGCCTCTTGAACTACGTACCTCTTATTTTTTTTAAGGTGCTACATGACCCAGGGAATGCCCCAAGGGCTATCCAGCCTGTGATTAACATACCTTAGCATGTTGTCTGGTGTTGCTCGACAGAAATGTACCATAACGCTTGAATAGTTACAGCTGAAATTTGGCTCCCTGTGGCCACTGTTCAGCAAAATGTGTGTTTTAAGTGTCCTGCTG
>NW_005842178.1:1782284-1786345 GCF_000455745.1 Alligator sinensis
TGCTGAATAGGGGCTGGTATATAGATCAGTTGTGCATTTGAAAAACTGAAAAACTTCTGCTTTGCTAAGAGGACAGATTTGATAAGAATGTGTCCATGCTCTCCAAGGCAAGAATCTGGCCTTGCTGAGTCTGGAGCATTTTTGCCTATAATTTAATACATCATGCTGGTACAGACAGTTTGTGTCAAGAGGACAGAGGTGCCTACACTCTGACCAACCAAGAGCTTCTGGATAAGATGTATGTTCTCACAGTGTTGCTACTTAACAAGGACTTTACCTGTGGGGGATGTCAATGTGCTAAGAACCACCTCTTTTTGGTGCAGGACTGGGGTGTGTGGGTCATGTTTAATTTCTCCATGAATATACATGGGTCCAGGCAGTGCAAGAATAGTCCTTATGGCACAGTTAAGCCATTACCACATGCGTCACTCCTGTGCCTTCCTTTGCCAGTGGGATGGTTGCATTCCAGTCAAACTGCAGCCTGAATGAAGCCCTGACTGCAAATCCTTATTTCTCTTCCCTTTCCCCTACTCCCCCCACTCCTTTGTTAAGACTAGAGGGACAGGCTGAAGGGTGTTTGGTCTGCAATCTTGATCTACAGATATAAACCGCTGTTTCTTCCTAGCTTGCTTCCTTCTTTGAAGGTTGAATATTTGCAGTGCATTTGACTGCTGTGGCGTGATGCTTAGTAATAAAATCAGAGCTCCTTTTCTCTGAAGCCACATAACAGCACTTGTATGGGCATGTGTTAGTCGTTGTTGAATCATCTACTAGAGACTGGGAGCAAGAGGAGGAAGGGGAATGCTGTGTCAGAAAGTCACTGGAATTAGTGTTTGCTAAATAGAAAAAAATACTCATTGATGTTTAAATATCTCACCTTCCCCAGGCTGTTTACCAGATGCTCAGTTTATAGTATCAATGCATAATCCAGTGGTTTTGCAGTTTATTCTAATAAATTCCTTGATCTTGCACTACTTCCTGCAACATTTGGGTGTTTTTGTTATAAGCTGTCCCCTCCTCACCACTTCTTTGTGTCCACTTTGCTCCACACCTGTCCCTCCTACTTCTGCTCCCCCTCCAAAATTAACTTATCATGCCTGGTGAGAGGGGTACAGTGGTACCTAGCACCAGGAAGAATTCCAGCCTTGTGTGGTCCTTGGGTCCTACCACGGTAAATGTGATTAGTAACAAGAGCAGCTCCAGAAGCCTGTTAGATGGAGAGGCTCCATCTTGCAACTCCTACCCATGGAAGAAGTCCTATGAAGGTTGTAGGATCATATCCCCTTCTTAGCTAGTTGAGTAACAGAGGTTTAAAGGGCTGTTGCACTTCATAGATAAGGACGGGGGGGTTGTTAGTAGTAATACCTAGACAAATCACCTTTTAGTATCTGTAACCTCTTTTCCCTTCTTCCTTAGGATTGCTGTGTAAGCTATGGTGGAATGTGGTACCTTAAAGGGACGGTGCAGTCTTGACAATGGTGATATGCTTTGTACTCCAAGGTGTCTCCAGGACGGAGGAGGAAAACTGCAAAGGGTGGTAAAGACAGTGAAATGCCTTTGCTTGAGGGAGCATGGGGCAGGATCTAGCCATGTGGGCATTGCAGAAAGACAGTTATTGATGTCACATTATTCACACACCTGTTTGCATGGTTGCCTAACTGCAGAGAACAAGTAGGAAGAAAACATGGGACCTATTTGCGGTTTGATTAATTTGGGATTCCTAATGTATTTTGCTTCTCGTTCTGTTTCATTATAATAAAATAAAAGTATATGCTGATAGACATGATGGTAAATCATGGTCTAATATCTTATTTTGTAACTAATGCCAATAAATTGTAAGTCTTTGTTTACAAACATCTGATTTTTATTAAATGCCTAGAAGCTCATGCTTTAGTCTTTGAGTGTCAAAGCACCCCTCAGGCCGACTTAAATACTAATGTTCATTGAAGTGTTTATATGAGTGGGTTTGTGCAGCAGTTGGGGGCGAAGCTGTCTTTAAACATTGTACTACATTCTACGTAGCAGAAACAGTTTCATCAATTGTTTATGTGAAATGAGTTGTGTGAGAAGTAGTCATATGAAACAGATGTGGATTATTCCAGTCTTCTTTTTTGCATTACTGTATGCAGATCTGGCAAGGTAAGTCACCTTCTGCACCATTGGAAAGGCGTCCCATGGTAATTACCACACTTGGCGATAATGTAAAATCTATATTTTGTGTAATTTTTTTCAAAAAAATAAAATTTAATCTTGAAGGTCAACCATGACATCTTAATCTAGCCACATTTGTCCATGAATAGAAGTTATCTGCCTAACCCACTTCCATAGCTGTGACACTTAACCTTCCCTGGTCTAACTGGGAATGTGTGTAGAGAATGGGGTGGGGATTTGTGGGGGAGGGGCATATATGAATAGGGATTTCAAGCAATATGTAGCATCTGGCCTAATATTCATTATGGCAATTTCTGGCATTCTTCAACTGGATGGGGGCTCTGTTAAGCAAAGTCAGGAGTTCTTCCATAATCAAAAAACTTTTTAAGCTAAGTTTAACAAGTAGGTGGGGGAGACATAGGAACCAGCTAATCTTGATAGCTGAGGAGTGTAGCTCTACATTAAGACTTTTATTCTTTGGTCTAGTTGGGCTAAAGACAAAGTATTGTTTCTGCTGCCTGCTACCGTCTCACATGCTAGGGGAAAAAAGTCTTGTTTAAGTCTGTAAAGGAATGAAGGAGGTTATTTTGTGGCTGAAATAATAAGATTGGGGCAACTAAACTAAATATGGTTAACTTCACTGGTTGATTAAATAATTTATACAATGTTGATATAGAGCATCTGGTTTCCAGACACTATAGTAATCCTTTTGTGAACGAACTAAACCCCTTTTTCATTAATAGTGCAGGAGATGCTGATTTCCAACACAGAAAACTGCCTTTGCACTGATTATTGTTGCATAAGTCTTATACGATCTTTAGATTGTTGCTTTATTTCTATATACTGGACGTGGTAGAGGGGCTTATAAAGTGAAAAACTTACCTGAACATGACTGCTACAGATAAAATGGCAAGCCTGCCTCCTAGGGATCATTCCCTGGAGCATTTAAGTACAGTCAGAAAGCCTGAGGCTGAATTGATTCAATCTTTCCAGGTTAGACTAGGCTGTGTAGATTGAACTGATAAGCAAGTGAACAGACATTCACTTTTGATTCCAGAAATGCAGCTACATGCCTGCAGTGGCTCAGGCCAGAATCCAAGGGGCAGTAGAGCATGCCTCCCTGCTCAGCTGGGGCAGACAGCTTAGGCCAAGGCTAGCCCGCCCACCCTACAAGAGTGGTGGTGGGGTATAGTGGGGGAGGTACAAAGCATCCTAGGATGCTGGAGAACTGAGAGTTAACTTTGAATCTAGAGGGGATGTGGGACAGAAGTTCAGTAAACTGACTTAACCTAAATCAGTTATAAGTCTAGATGTAGTATCAGACTTCTTAAACCAGTTTCAGTCATTATGAAAGTGGTTGATGTGCACTGAACTTTTGTTGCGTTACAGATCTGAACTGGTTTCCGATCATGTATACCAGTTTGTGTAATTTTGTGTCCCTAAGCGATATTATTCATATAACAGTGCATAACATTTCTGTCTTGGTAGTATTTGTCACAACCCAAAGTTGTGGATTTTTGATTGTGTGCGCTTCGGCACTGCTAAATTATGTTCCCGCCGAATTGCAGCTCTTTTGCACGACGGAGTGTTCCGTTGTTATAGAGAACCCGCGTGCAGAAAAGTGTTTCCCGCCATTTTGTAGCCTTCTTTGCATTGTGCATTTCTCTTGCATTTAGTGATGCACGCTGCAAAGGAGTTCCCGCCATTTGTATTGAGATTTGAGCCACATTATTGGCCGGTCTTAATTTAGGCACACGTGGCTGCTAGCTATTGGCTTGCTAGCCGTACAAAAGGCTTGGGTGGCTTCCACCCAAGTTGGAGAGAGAGAGACGGATCTCTAAGCGCTGTGGGTCCTTTCGAACCCAGCGCGTCTTTCTTAAGAAGGCGATAGAGGCTCCAATTGCCGACCC
>NW_005842178.1:1786583-1804207 GCF_000455745.1 Alligator sinensis
ACAGCCCGCGTGCCCACAGGCGGGCGTGGCTCGCGCCCGGGACCGGGAGCCGGCCCGCACAGTATTCATGAATAAATCTAGGTTGTGCAGGTTTTGTGACAGAATTACTACTTCTAAAGTAGTAGAAACTGTAACACTATTTAAACATCAGTTGCAAAAAGCCCTGTCACTTGAGCCTTCTCTCTTTGCTGCCATCTCAGTGTAAACTTTGATCCACCATGAACATGATTTTAGTATTGGTAGCTCCCTCTGTTATTGGTACTTTACCCAAGTATTTGCAAGTCCTACATGCACCTGAAAAACTCTGAATGCATTATTTTTCCTATTAAAAACCTCTCTGGTCACAGTAGATGCCTCTATTGTAATGTACATTGCTGATTTTGTTATTTATATGATTAATCTCTTGGGATTACAGTGACACTTGTAAAACAGGGGTGGTAACCAGCTAATAGGAAATGTACAATGAATACTTTGTCAGACTGTGAGATCTCTAGATTGATATATCATTGCACCCAATACGTGCATCCTTGGATCAAAGACTTGAATAAGGCTCCTACACAACAAATGAAGAATATTGCCCACTTCAGCCTCATGGCAATTGAAAGGCAATAGCACAATCTGCTTTTATACTTCCACTGTACTGTATGTGGATAGGTCTGTCCTTGAAGGACAAAACTTTTTCTTTGAGAAAGCTGTACAGTTGCTGTGCTGGCATGTCCTACTCTTGCAAATCCATCAACCAGCTGGTATGTGAAGTTGGATGAAGTAATTTTATTAGCTCCTTGAAAATACTGGTAAGTAGCAGCAGCTAGGGAGCCCAGTATAGTCATTGGGCTGCTCCCTGCAGAGTGGTACAGTGCAGTATTATTTTCTGTAGCATAATCCCCTACTGGGGAAAGCAAAACTGCCATTACCATATTTCCTTGCCTCTAAAGTGCCACAGCATCTCCTGTATTAGCGTCCTTGCACTGCAAAATGGCAGCAGGGGCACTTGAACTAAAGCTTGTTCAAGCTTTAGTTCAAAGCTTGTTCAAGCTTTAGTTCAAGTGCCCCTGCTGCCATTTTGCAGGGTGGGGCTGCTGATATGAGACGGGGAGGCTGGCTAGAGCATGGTAATTATCGTGCTCCAACAGACTAGATGGTCTGCTCTGATGCGCTGTAATTACAGCGCATCTGCAGGCACCCTGTGTTTGATTTGAAGTAAACCCTGTCCTGAGGGGCTTTCAACTTGCATAGGTGTCAACATTGTCACACAGTTAAATCATGCACGATCTTTTAATTCTAAGGTTTTCCTGAGTTTTGCATATTAGATTATGGGAATCTCCATACAAATGATATTGAATGCTTGTAACTTCCAGTACAATAGCCAATAATGTGATGTACCAGAATGAAAGCTTTTGCTCATGCTGGAGGCTGAAATTGTTTTGTTCATAATTATCCACTAGAGAACGGATCACTCCAGTCCAGCAGTGTTCTCTTCAGCTCTTTTACTGCTTTTTGTTATCTACTGAAATTGTCAAACAGATACCTTGATGCTCTCAAACTTAAGATAAGCTTCCTGAAGACATCAAAATTACCTCATCTTCACTTCCCTTTTGCAATGGCCCCAGGAGCTTAACTCTTAACACTCTAGTCCATTTTTTGCCTGATGACACAGTGCTTTTGAAATAGATGTTTGTGTCTGTACAACACTTCATACAAAAGGGATCTGAACAGAGAGGTTTCCAGCCCGTGACTTGGAAGCAAGGAGCCAGTTTAGCATCCTCTGTTTAAGGCAAACACATGAGGAGAGGTATGCCTAAGAAGAAGGATACTTCCTCGTATCCCCTGCAGGAATTATGTAACCTGCATATTATAATGAGGAGCAAGAGGAGTTAAAACCCTTTGGTTCCTCTCAAAAAGCCCCTCTCAATATATTTTAGTGAAAATGCACAAGAATTTCATTGAGTTACAGATGAGAGCGCAGGTGATACTAGTAGTGCCTTCCAGCCAGTTAACTCCTGATCTGTATTTGACAATGGCAGCTTCACATGGTTAGGTACAACTAAAAGCATGAACCCCATTAACTTCACCAAGATGGATTTATTTACATTTTAGAAAAAGTCATAAGTTCCACATTTTTTTAAATAGGTGTTTATAATACAATAAAAACTTACAAGTTTTAGGGTTGTGGAAATTTAAATATCATAACCAATGGACACACATATATATTTAAAAACAAACAAAACCCCACCAACCTGTGGTATAAAGGCAGACAGAAGTTTGTAATAGGAGCAGCACTTATAACTAAAGCTATAAAATTAGTGTCAACACCTTGCAATAGTTTGGTTTACATAGGTAATTCAAGTAGATAGATGATCACAAATTTGACCTGCATACCAACAGCTGACAGCACTCAACCTGTGCTGAAAGGTGATTAAACATATTTATCTAGTTGCCAATCCTCAGCTCATTTTCTACATTTCCTCTTCCAATTCCCTGATGCAGCTCTAGAAGCATTCATCCACATTCTGTATTTTCAGAAGCTGAAAAAGCTTATTTTGAAGTAATTTATCAAGTGGAAAGAGGAAAAAGGTAAGGTATAAGATGATAACTGTTTCTTGGCCCTGGTTCTTAGTGATTATATTCAGATCTTCTAAAGAAGTTGGATTTTTTACTGCTGTTAACATATAGGTTTACACCAGCTCAAGCTAAAGTGATATCAGAGGTGACAGGCAAGTGTTTAACAATTTACCCAGCCTGTCTCTTAGAAAGTTGAAGAGTGAGGTCTATAAACCAAAGTTATCACAAAGATTAAACAAAATTGCAACATTCCATCTGATCAAATAGTTTTAAAAAAACCGCACAAAAATGCACTTAGTAAGTGTACAATTGTAAAGGAACAGTAAGGTCCTAGGCAGTGTGCATGATTCACAGTATCTTAGCTTAAGACAAAACTGCCCTAAAAAATAAACTGTCCAACAGAAACAAACAAACAAAAACCCACAAAAAACAAAAACCAACCACCTTTACATGGAATCCCTTAAATATAAAGATTCTTGTGGTAATCTGTGAGTTTAGTGCATGTGAAAGCTAGGTACCAACCTAAACAAGGAGAAGAATTGGCTGCTGTGCCAGCTCTCTCACTCCTTTGGGAAAACGCATCAATCTTGATAGCTAACTTCAGTATCAAGACTCAAACAGCAACTGTCCACAACAGTATGTTTTTATGAAGAAAAGCACACCCCAAAACACAACTACAGGGCTACGTCCAGTCCAGAACCTCTCACTTGTGACCCCCAGGGAAAGCTTACCTCTAGGTTTCCAGTAGAAAAGTATAATAATGCAGTAAATGCTGCTTTGGTCTCTGGTTTCTGTAACAAATTAGGCAGCGTGAACTAGATTGTCAATTACTGCTCTGAAGAGGCCAAACCTAGTAAGAAAATTAAGCTATATTTCCTGCTTTAAGACTGCTAATGACTACCAATTAACACTAAATCCTTTGCTAGGCAGGGGTATTATGCACACACAATACAATGGACTGATTAACATCATATATATTTACAAGTCAATTTTGAACATGGGGTCAATTTCTAGAACTACACGTGGCACATATCAAGGTATGTACAAAACCCTTGAAGGCCCCTTTAAAACCCCCCTGCCCTGCTTTCTGGAATACAGATAACTGGTCATTAGATCATAAGCACTGATAACATGTAAAGTGTTAGTGCTGAGAAGACAGAGATTTATATTTAGCTCTGTGTTCATCTATTTCTTGCTTGGTTTTCTTGATACAGCTAAAAATCTCCTTGAAAAGAGCTTTATATTCAGGAAGAGCATTTGTGGGGGAGCCTGTCAGTTCCACATTTGCAGACTCTCTATCACTAACTGAGAGATCAAACTGGGAGTTCTCCAAATTAGTGTCTTTTGAATACTGTTTTGATGTCTGTACAGCTTTGTGCTTCAAGGAATCTTCATCCATTTGACATTTCTTCAGAAGTTCCTCATACTTTACTCTTAGAGCATTATACTGAGCATCAACTTCATTAAGCACAGAGATACCTCGCTGCTTCACAGCTTCTGCTCTCCTGATACAGGTTTCCTCGTGGCCCCTTAGAATGTCTCCACTGGCAGCACTGCTTAGAAAGGTTTCACTGTTACTTCTTTTTAGGGCTACCTTGTCAAGCTCTGGGACAGCCAGAGCTATTCCCTCTAAAAGGCTCTGACTGAGTTCCCTTTCTAAAGGCTCTCTCAATGAGATAAAAAATGATTCTGGAACCAGTTTCTCTACACTATTCAATGCATTTTCAGACTGAAGTATCTGCTTCATTTCAGCAACTTCCATTTCAAGCTCTTCTGCCCGAGCCCGATATAAATCTATATCAACCAGCCTCTGTTCAAGGTCACTGTTTTCCTTTATCACAAGGCTATACTCTTCTTCCATTGTCACTCTCTTTTCCTTTTCCAGGTTAAGTTGAGCCTGCAGTACCGTCATTGCCTTTTTCAAGTTCTCGTTTTCTTCTTCCATGGGACTTAACTGACTATCCATGGAGGCAATTTTTTCTGCAAAAACATGATCATAAACAAAATACCTGCAGAAACAGAGAGACATTAGAAGTTAGGGCTCCATGGTTTTATGCTTCTACCCGATTAAAACGACTATCCTGGATAAATTTTAATCCTGTGCAATAACTTGATGGAGGAAGTAGACACTTTCAACACTGAACCTAAAAACCTATTACCCAAACAAAACTGCAATGCCTCATCTTCCTAATTCAGGTAGAATGTGAGCTGCTTATTTTGTGTGTCAGATTGTAGGCAGAGAACTTCCAAGAAGACCTAAAACTCAAAAGGTTCTTAATAGGTTACATTCCTACAGGACATTCCTTGTATTGAACCACACAATCCACCTGCCTAGAGGTTCCTCTAAAAAGTTGTGATGCTAGAAGAATAGAATGTCAAAATTGGTACAAATACTCTGTAGTTTAAAGTTTTGGCTATAAACCTTGCATGTTTGCTTTGTATCATCTTTCCCTTCAACCCAAATTAAAGTGAAATCAGAGAACAGTTAGATTAATTTCACTCTGTCTGTTCAAGGCAGACAACTATTCTATCTGCAGACTGAAGTAGAAGGAAAGAAGAAATCTGAGAGAATATTCCATGGAATAATCATAAAAGTAGCAAAGGGAGCAGGAAAACTAAAAAGCACTTAAGTTATACAGAGAATATTAGTTTAAACCAGTGGGGACCAACCCTTTTGCCACAAATTGGCCCCCAAACCCTTAGAGTGCCACTCTGATCCTCTTCCCCTGACTCAGCTGCTGCTTTGCTTTGTCCTGTGCTCTCCTGCTCTGCTTTCTCCTCTCTGCCCCATCTACCATGATACTTACTACCTGTCCCCTCCCCACCTTGCTGCATGCCACACAGAAACTATGTCATTTATGATGCATGTGCTGCCAGATGGCTACCCCTATATAAAAAAAAAATTAAAAGCTGGATAAAGCAGACTTGTAGAACCTGTTTTCGTGTCTAACCCATTTGTCTTAAGTGAGACTAAATTTTCTGCTCTGCTGCAAGTAAAGTCGGTGAAAGATTCAGATGCCTGCTGGCATAGTAAAGTGACATGTCATTGTGATGGTCTCTTACTGGCGAAGGTCATACAGCTCCTTCAAACATGAGAAGCTATGCATGGATCTTGGCTGCTCAGCTCTGTCATGGTTCAAACGGCCTCGTCCAGATTTCTTCAACTCTTCCACTTGTTTCTGGAGGTCATCAATGTGGGTTTGCAGACTTTCAATAGTCTCAGTCAGGCTACAAATTAACAAATAGATCAAACTGTTAAAGCCAGGAAATGCTAAGTCACGGGCATGATAAATCACTACACACTAAAGCTGCAATTTCTCTCAAACCTCCTTGACTGCCAATTAATCTTTAAAACAAAACCACTACTTCAGTCAAATGTTAGACAACTGTAGACAAATCCAGCCACCCAAACAAAGTAATGTACTCATACTTTCCTGCCACTCCCTTACTATAAAAACCAAATAAAGCTCACTAAACAGAAACAGCTACATTACCTTAGTATCTTCTGCTGTGACGATCTACTCTCAGCAACTAGTTTTTGATTTGCATCTTCCAGTTCTCTTGCTGTAACATCCAGTTGTTCATAGACCTTTGCATGCTGGTCATTCATCTGGCGCAAGAGTTCCACTTGCTTTGTAAGGTACTGCAAGATAATTACTCTGCTTTACACTATATACTGCTAAAGGCCTTTTTGGCTTCTCATTCAATTTCTAACTTAAATTTATCTAAGTATTGCCATTTTGCTTCTTTTTTTTTTGCAGTGACAATAGAGAGAGTTGTATAGAGAGATGATGGAAAAGCTTAGTGGATTCCATCTTATGGAGAGAACAAACAGGCTGTGATGCAAGTTACTACTTCTAATTGTAACTATGCAGTTTAAACAACTGTAATACCAGGGTCATACATTTTCAGCGTGAAGCAGCGCTAAGAATTTTAGAATGCAAAGTTTAGCTTAGTCTTAAACTAAAAAGTTGATATTTTGCAAGTGATCTGTAGGCAAGCAGTTGGGACAGACCAATTAAAATAACTAGAATATCTCCCTGTGTATAGTGCCAGTCATTACTTTTATATGAAATCCTGTCACACTATTTTTCTATTTGTGAATCTTTGGAAAGCCCAAATAAAGCTTTCCACTGTAAGAGTACTAAACTGCCATCTCTAAAGCCTCTTGGCATTATAAACATCTTGGGCTATTCAACACTGAAAAGTATTTAAGTGTGTTCTAAAATTCACAGAAGTGTTTAAAATTCCAGGGACTCTGAATACAAATATGAAAAACCCTATGAAGCAGAAATACCATGGAATTAAAAACAAAGATAATTAGCATTCAAAATGTAAAGATGAACACTAAATTTAGAACATAATAGTTTTAGAGTTAAGTGTTACATACACTTAGATGCCAAGCGTTCAAAGTCACCAAGCCACATCTAAGCTGCCTGAAAGATTCCTAGATAAGAGCCTATTGGCTTATGTTATAACAGCTTCTAATATTTATTCTACTTAACCTTTTACCTCATTCAAAGTTAGTTCACATTTTAGGCAATCTAAGAAAGGATTACAAGTTAATCTAGGACTGCGGATACACATAATAACTACTAGATCAACTGGATAGCTTTTGGCTAGAGCTTTTTGCAGTTTGCAAGTATGACAGGATTTACACAAGAATAGCACATGGATTAGCCAACAGAATCTCTATACAGCAGCCTCAGATTAACTTTCCTTGTCCTCTGGTCTCAGAACAGGAGTCGTTCATGGTTTCTTTAGCAGTAGAAGAGTGAGAGCGTACAGAGTAGAATTGGAATTTAGGTGCCTTCAGTTGTTATGAATCAAGAAAACCTATCCAAAGAGATCCAGGTTGTAGTCATATTGGTCTAGAGGAAAAACCAACTAATGTCTACACGACACTGGTCAGCCCACAGCTGGAGTACTGTGTCCAGTTCTGGGCACCCCACTTCAAGAGGGATGTGGACAACATTGAGAGGGTCCAGAGGAGGGCCACCCACGTGATCCAGGGACAGCAGGGCAGGCCCTATGATGAGAGGTTACGGGACCTGAACCTGTTCAGCCTTCACAAGAGAAGGCTGAGGGGGGGACCTGGTGACTGTCTATAAACTCACTAGGGGGGACCAGAAGGGTTTGGGCGCCCAGCAGGATAACAAGGAATAACAGCCACAAGTTGTTGGAGAGTAGGTTTAGATTAGACATCCACAAGAACTACTTCACAGTTAGGGCGGCTAAGATCTGGAACCAACTTCCAAGGGAAGTGGTGCTGGCTCCTACCCTGGGGGTCTTTAAGAAGAGGCTTGATGCCTACCTGGCTGGGGTCATTTGAGCCCAGTTTTCCTCCTGCCCAGGCAGGGGGTCGGACTTGAAGATCTACAAGGTCCCTTCCGACCCAACTTCTATGATTCTATGGTTAAAAAAAAAAAAAAAGTTTTTAATTGCACAAAAGCTTGCAATTAAAGAATTTTTTTTTGCAAAAATCTAGCTGGTCTAATAAAAGATATCACCTCTACCACGAGTCCTTATTGCTTTATCCAAAGAGATTGTACTTTAGGTGGAGTGAAATCAGAGCAACATGGGAAACAGGAGGAAAAGCAAACACTGCTCGATCGCCTCACTTTCCCTTTACCAATGTAGCTTGAAATACTACTACAGATGAGTTTCTGCCCTCAAATACCATTAAAAGGTTAAATGGGCTTCTTAATAATTTTGTAATTCACAGAAGCATCTATGTCAGTTGTAAAGGAAGCAGAACAGCTTACTATATGGCTGCAGATGATAAAACTGTCTAGCAGGCTTGTACTCTACCATATTATTATGAAAAGTGAGTACTATAGCTTCTAAATTTGGATTTAGGAGCTGCCAGTACTCAGACAGGGTCAGGCAGTCCCTCTTGCTTTCCTTCTAATGTACTGTTGCTGCATTTATTACATTTATCATGATTAGTTATTGCATACGTGTCAGTGCAAAGGTCTGCAGCAACAATCAAACTGTACCTCAGGGTGTCAACGTTTGCTAGTTTTAATCTTCAAAGGGATAACTTTGATCAGACCTACATGCACCTCTTGGCTTCCTTCATCCTTTCTGTGCAGCAGAGTGCACTACATTTCAGGATACCCCTTGCAGTTAGTCTTAAAGCTTTGTTGCAAGAAGTCGGCAGCCATGAGAGGGAGAGAGAGCTACTAAACGCAAGTTATCGAAAGTAAGAGCAAAACATTTGGTAGTCCAGTTCACTATATAAAAAGAATTGATATTCTGAAAAAAAATTAAGAGTATAAAAATAAACTTCTTTAAGGTGGCAAGTCAAGCCCCACCTATACATTACACGTGTCAGATTTAAGACCTGCCTATACAATTAGAAATCTGGACCTTGCACGTTTATCTTGTCTTAATCACTAGATAGACTTCCTGCAAGGGGAGAAAGGAGGGAATATGAACATGTGTTATCATTACATTTTTTGTATTTTTAGGCTAAGTAGTTTGCACACACCACCAACTCCTCACATTAGTCTATTCCCACAGGTGTCTCCTGCCATCCTGTTTTCTCCCTTTATTTCAGGAACTCTGTGCAATGATTCCCCAGGCATGGGCACTTTCCCCTCCCCATCTTGGGGTGGTGTGCATCTTCTAATCTCCAATGCCAAAGACCTCCTTTGAGGGCCTCTGTCTTTCCTCTGTTTTCCATTCCATGTCAGGAGTTCTTGTATGTCCTCACAGGTCTCACTTCTCCTCTCATAGAAGTCTTTCAAGGTGCTAACACTTTAAACTGTATGGAAGGATGAACAAAGCTAAATTTAGGAATATTGTTATGTCACCAGATACAAACAAATTCCCTTGGCACAATTTTGGATTGTTGAAATCATTGGCTTCTAACCAAGTATCAGTCTCTGCATGTTCCCCATTTCCTTCTTTTGGTGAAGATTTGACAAACCAAAAATTAGTTTTGCCTACTGATGCCTAGAAATTTTCCCCCACATCTGCAGCAACATTCAAAAGTTGGTACAAAGACAACGAGTTGAGGATTGATCTTTAACTAATCTGACCTAGTGCATATGCACAAGAAAGCTGAATTGTCATTTGTCAAGGCAACTTTAAATTATGTGCCTAACTTTCAAGTGCTTCACTTTGCAACATAACAATTTTGTATATATACACTTCCTAGTATTTTTAAAAATGCACAAATTCTATTATGTGCAGCTAACTGAATTTGATCTGTATTAGTCATTACTAGTTTTTTTTCTTTTAACTCAATGAAGCAAATGTAACCATGGTCTGCTTAATTCAGGGTAGGCAACATTTTTTGGCCAGAGTGCCAAAAACCCCCAACAATGCCTACCTTGGAAGGTGTCGGAGTGCTGGCATGCCAGAAAAACAAAATGAGGACTAGGGGTACATGGCAGGATGCGCCCTGCTTGTGCCCCTTGTCCCAACAAAAGCCCCTGCCCTGCTCATGACCCTTGCCTCCCATACAAAGCCCCTGCCCCCCAGCCCAGGCTCTGTGGCTGTCAGCAGCAACCCAGAACCTGGTCCACCTGCAAACATCTGCTACCTCTCCACCCCAGCCCCAGCTGCCTCCCAGCCCCAGGGAGGCAGCATATACTGGCAGTGCTCCCCACTGTGCTGCCCTCAAACCCGGGCAGCAGGGCACAGTGTGGGGTGCAGAAAGCTGCCTGCTCCCAGCTGCCCTGCCACACTTCCCTTGTGTGCACAGGAACAGCAGCGCAGGGTTGTGCCTCTGGGCAAAGCTTTGCAGAAGCAGTGAGGGCAGCACAGCGGGGAGTACTGCTGGTATGTGCTGCCTCCCTAGAGCCTGGGGCAGGGCCAGGGGGGAGAGGCAGCTGATGTTTGCAGCTGGCCCAGGTTCTGAGTAGCTGCTGATAGCCACAGAGCCTGGGCTACTTGCAGCAGGGCTTCCATGGGAGCAGCCTGGGCTCCGTGGCTATCAGCAGCTACCCGAAGCCAGGGCCGGCTGCAGCCGGGGGGGGGGGCGGGAAACGGGGGGGGGCCCAGCCGCGGAGCCCAGGCTGCTCCCAGCAGGGCTTGCAGCGTCCCAGCTGCCTGCTGGGAGCAGCCTGGGCTCCCGGTTGGCAGCAGCTACCCAGAGCTGGGGTCAACTGCAGCTGGGAGGCTGCAAACAGCTGCTGCCTTCCCAGCCCCAGCATGTGCGGAGGAAAACAGGCTTGCGTGCCATGCTCAGCACATGTGCCAGGGTTTGCCGATGCCTTGTTTAGTTCTATGTTCCAGGGAACATCTGTAGAATGGACAACTTTCATTTACCCAGCTGGCAAAATTAAAGCATTCCCTTGATAAGGACACTGTAGAAGTGAGTCAGAATTTGAGACCTAGTAGTATTTGTATAGCAGTCTGTAGCAGTCTAACACTTTAGATTCTAGTAATAAATCTTGTTTGTGAACCGTGTATACATGAGGGAGTCATTTCAGCTTTTTACATACAGGTTTCCCTTACTTTATGCTGTATATGCGTTCCTGGAAAACAGTGCATAACTTGAATTCACATAAAGGGAACCCACTTTACAATGTAACAAATAGGGATAAGTTCCAAGACCTTGACTGTACTGACCCCCAGACCCATTTCTACCACTTTTACAAGACAATTTTGGTACTTGCCAACATCAGACAGTGCACACAAGCACAGCACACTATCATAATGGGGACAGCAACTACAGAAACATGTCGCAAACGATGAGCGAGGAGCACCAATCCACACAGGAGACTATATTTTGGTGCATGTCACTCCCACAATCCACCACACAAAGCAGCTGACTCCAGGCTTCCATCACACTGATCGCATAAGAGTGAACTTACCTCGCATATAACGAACTTTTGGTATAAAAAAGGTCATTGCATAAGAGCAAATCCACACATACAGAACCCATATAAAGCAAGGGAAACCCGTGTGTGTGCGTGTGTGTGCACGTGCACACATGCACACAGATAGGTGTTTTGCTGTAATTTGCAAATCCACTGTTTTGATTTTTTTGTTGTTGTTCATACTACAGAATGACCAGACTATAAAGAGAATATCTACAAGAACTTAAATGCGGAAGAAAAAAAAAAAGTAAATTGAATGGGAGGTACAAGTTTTTGACCCAGTTGATATGATTTTTACATAAAAAGGAACAAACAAGGCTTGAAATCTGTGAATAGGCTGGTATTTACCAAGAGTCATACCTTTCTCTATCACAGCATTAGTTTACATTCATATGCATATCAGTAGCAAGTGTGTGTTAAGGCTGTGGTGTCTGCCATTGATGTACAAAGAACATTTAAACATTCTCTTAATTGCAAGAGCAGTTTAGTTACTGTTTTAAAATGATTACTGCTTGAAAATACTACTTGCACCCTACAGACTCTTCAGGCACCTGATTTCTTTAGTAAATACCAGGCACAGCTCCTTTCCCCCAACTAAAGAATTTAAAGCTTCTATCAATGGGTGACTGAAGTAGTGACTGCACTTTGTAAACAGAGTAAGTGTATTTTAAATTAATTTTACTTTAATGCTTGTTCAAACTAAACTATGGAGTATACAATAAACACATCACATTGCTCTCTACCATGTAAAGGAATCCTTTTAAGCAAAACATGATTCTCACACTCATAGGTTTAATGGGAAAAACCAGCCACGCTATGGCACTATATTTCAAACAATGATGCCTTTCAAACCGCTTTAAGCTTCTTTTATATCCATAGATTCTAAACTGTTGACCAGACCATCCTTACGAGTCTTTTAATTGAAAAGTTAGATACATATATGCATGATAATCCATAAAGTTTAGACAAATCTGGAAAAAAAGCTTAACTATTTGCAGCCTGGAGTTCCTGATCTTGTGTCTTTGCTTTTCTTTCTGGGGGATAAACATATACCTGCTCAATTACCCCAGCTTATTTTTAAAAAATCAGTATCTCAGAATTTGATCCATTTGTTAAGAGTTTCTCCATCCTGAATGTCTCAAGTTAAGCTTGTGTAACAGCCACTGAAATGTTTCACACAAGTGACAAATTTCACACTTCAAGTGACAAGTACAGGAAGGTTTAGCAAATAAATTACTGAACTAAGTAGTTCCTACATAAGAAATCTGTTACTGATGGAAATAATTTTTTTTTTTTTTTACTTGTCTAAGTCTGGCTCCAAACCTTTTGCTAATCAGAGAAAAGTATGTTTTATGATTAAGTCTACATGAGGTCTCAAGTTTTCAGAATTTGAAAATAGCCTAAATTGGCTGCCAGAAGTAGCAGGATATCTTCTTGAGACAAAGTTTTGAAAATCTCAATACCACAGTTCCCCAGCATCCTAATCCTTTTAATTTGCATCTGGCAAAAGTATTTGAACTGATAACACCCTGAAATATTTACCTCTATCTCCTGTAGTTGCTCTTGATTGGTTGCATACATTTGTTGTAAAGATTCTTCCAGCTCAGTGTTCCGATCTAGTAATGTCTTCCCAAGCTCAGCAGCAAGATGTAGATCTAAGACACAAAAAGGGTCATACAGTTTACGTACAATTGTGTGAGCTGAACATTATCACATTTTATCGTGTTTCAGTTATGCCCTTGAGAAAGCGTTGTGCTTATATCACAACTGTTTTTGTTGAGACATTTCACTCCACTACAAATTATTTGTGAAAGATGCTAACTCTGAATACAGCATTCATTTGGGCTGTAACGAAAATTTTGGAATTGATCTGAAATGTAAAAAATCTCCCTTCTTTTATGTTTCATCCTCACCCTTTCCTTTGCCTCTTCCTCCTACCTTCACACTCCCTTTTCCCTTTCACTCATCTTCCAGGATTTTTCTGTCCTCCTTTCCCCACCCCACAGCTACCTCCATCTTCTCATTTTTCCCTCTCTACAAATTATTATGAATGAAAGGCACCTTTCCCATCATGAGAGGGGAGAACTGTATAAAGCTTACTAGACCACCTCCTCTGAGTGGTTCTTACCCCAGATCCTGCAGTAAGCTAGAGGGTGATACCACCTTAAAGTGACATGTCGTTGACTAGTCAGGGCTCAGGCATATGTGGGGTGAGGGGAGCTGGAAGGTGTCGGAGACAATAAATTCAAGAAGCCTCTTAAATTATGTTTAGACAAGGCCTGAGAGGAATGATGGGGAAATAGATGTCCTCATCTCTCAAGCTACCCCCTTCAGTTGTAACCGCCACCACCAGCCTAGCTCACAGGGGATCAAGCAGCTACACTTTTGACAAGTTTTTCCCTGGTGAAATAGGAAGACTGACAAACACTGAGCTCACACAGATGCAAAGTGTGTGCTCAGATATGTAGTGTATCCTGATTTATAATCAGTGCAATACAATAGTTGGTTTCTTTTCTTCCCCAAAGCTATTGTAAGGGTCATTTATTCTCAGAGATATTTAGGCTCTCTTTCAGCACAATCCCCCTCAGCCACCTTCAGAGTTCTCATGAATACAGCTGTTGTTGAGAAAGGCAAAGACATTTTACAGGGACCACGTCTAGAATCAGAAACCTTCCTTTGAAAGGTGAGCTTGGCATTCACAAATCTGCATTATGGAAGATTTGTGAACAATAATTAGCATGTGAGGACATGACACATATTTTGGTCCTAAACTAAAAACACAACAGTGGAAACTAATAATCTTGAGGTGATTGCTGGAACAGTAAACCATCTAAACACGGCATTATTTAATATCAAGAGGAGCATGGAGTGTAAGAGATGCATTGTTTAACATCTGAAATTTTCCACCTCTTTAACATCACTTAGACCATGACCAAGTTGTCTCAAGCATGCCCACTGGTAATACAATCTTGCTAATTTTTAGATATATAGAATTATCCCACACATGGCAGCCACCCAGAATACAAGGAAGGACAAGCCAAGGAGAATGTAGTGTTCCTTCCAATACGATTTAGACACCTGAGAAAAAGAGGACTTGCATTGCAGGTTTCAGTGGCATGAAACAAATTCCTCATTTTTTAGGTTATCAGCTTAAATGGCTCTTTATTTAAGAAAATCAGTTGTCCTCTCCCAACAAAAGCTATCTGTGAGTTAGCTGTGTTTAGGCACAAAGGCATCTTGTACATCATAATGTAAAGAAAGAGACTTAAGCATTCTTGCTTTGGTATTCCTTCCCTCCTCCCCCCATGCATTTAGTTTTGGTCTTGCATCTATTTAAGTGCAAATGTAGCTCCATTTCCTTTCCTAGGCTTTCTACAAGTCTCCCACTCTGCCAATTCTGTCTAAGACCTCTTGTTGCTACATGTTATCTTACCTACTTAGTCTGTATTAGAAAGCAGCAAGTATGAGTTTTTTGCCTGTCTACTAAGAAGTCCTAAACCAAACCATGTTTTTCCACATCTTGCTCTGTAGTACCTATTGCTATCTACAGCTTCAGTGATTCTGTAATCCTTTACATAAATTACAATCCTACTTAAGACTTTCTAATTCCACACAACATACTAAATTTAGCTGGTCATCAGCCATCTTTATTAAAGCCGTCCAATAACTCATGCTATTTTTGTTGCCTTAAATGTTGCTAAGCATACCAAGGTATACTTAAGACTCAATGCTTCAGGCAAGTAGTACGATTCTATTAAAGACACGTAACTGCATACATAACTTGTAAAATGACTCAAGAGTCAAAACCAAGTATTTAAAATATGCTTAAGAGATCTAACCAATTGAGAAGAAAGTATTTAGAAAACTGGAAGGAATGAAACTGTGCATGTAATTTCCTGTTAGTGTGTAACATGAGTATTGGTAGTGTGATATTTATGTTTACAAAGCACTTTGAGCATGAGGCAATACAAAAGGAGTACAGTACGATTCCATCTCTTATTTAGATGCTCATGCTACAGACTTAAATGTAGTCTGTTATTTTGGCACAGTTCCAAAGCAGCATTCATGTTTTCCTTATGTGAAAAATTTGCTATTCTTGACAGAGAAGAAATTGGTTTCTTTATGATAGGCAGAATCACTCAAATGTGAAAAAGTAAACCTTGTCTTAAAGTAAAATTTTGGTCTCATCTAAAACTCAGAGCATTAAGTACTGCAGAAAGAATTTGCTTTCCAATGTGCTGATTTTAATTACATTAAGGCACTGATAAGTCTTGGTTTCCAGAAGAGCTGAAAGTGTTCAGTGCTTTCAAAGGTGGTTAGGCTACTAGTGCATGAATTAAAGGGTGTTCATTTTTTAAATTCATTTAATGTGACGTATTCAGACACTGCTTTTGTTAACATCTAAGGGAATTTGGAGAGGTAGGTTAGCCACATTAGTCTGAAGTCAAGCAGAAGGCAGGGTAGATTTACACCCTATAGACAAACTAAACCAGAAAAACAGTGTGAGCTTTCATGAACCTGACCTCACTTGCAGAGTTTTAGAGTTTGGCTGGTGACATAACTATGCAGCCTGATATGTTCCTTCAGAGTTCAAGGTGCAATAAAAGCAAGTGTGCAAGTAAACAACAGAATATAGCTAACCAGCTGAATAAGGATAAAAACAATGAAAGACCATCTGAAACTTCAGTGTAGTACAGAAGCTTATCTTTCTGCATTCCATTTTATTTTGTAATCTTGAATACATTTTGGCAATATGCTGGTTAATATCTCGGTCAGATATTTAAGAAGTTCCCTTTTCACCATGAGAATAGTCCCTGAACAGTCGTGAATGGCCAATACAAGTTTAGTCACTTTACACCTTGTCCCTGAAAGTACAATATGCAAGCAAGATTTTGGCAGATCAGTCTAGATTCGATAGGTTTAACTGTTATGTCTGGAAACTGCAGACTTGGAAGTCCTGTTCTCCCTAAGCAATCATCTCTTCATGACACTTGTGCAAACCTTGCTGAAGGTGTTATTACAACTGGGCAACCAAACATCAAGATAATGTTGCCAGCGTCCTGCTCCTACGTTTTAATAATCCACCCAAGATAATTGTGCAGTAAGTTGTGCCCATTCCTTTCAACAAGAGACTATTAAACAATATGGTATACACTGATTAGCCCTTGTGAATATTTAGTTCACGAGCCTTACTTCTAAACAAGTCTTAGAAGAGTCTCTGAATTGTGCATTTATTTTTCATTTTAGGTTGTGATCTAGTCAACACTTTGTTGAAGCTGGTGGCCATTTTCCTAGCATGCATGAATTTTTTTCAGCAGGGCACCAAAACATATATCCGATGTAGGAAGTTGCTGTTTACCATTCTTGAATCTCCCAGCAAACAGAAAAGTCATTTCCATACTTTTTTTCTTAATAAAAAGGGCCTAGATATTAAACTCCATTTCCCCCCCAGGTGAAATTTTCATTGTTGTTAGGGTTGGAGGGACCTAAACAGATCATCAGGTCCGAACCCCTGCCCCGGGCAGGAACGAGTGCGGGGTCATAACACCCCAGCCAAAACTTTGTTTTCTTCTTGGGCACAAGAGTCAAAGATGGTAGACTCTGAAATTAGACGGTTCGGGCGGGTTTTCAAGTTGTAAGAATTAATCTTTTAAAAAGCTACTCTCATGAGCGTTGGCGTTGTTGTTAAAATCTGTGCTTTGGGAATGCTAAAAAAACCAGCTCTTTCTTATAGGTAGATAAATATGAATAAAAGAAAGAGCTACGTTTTTCACGTTCCCGGAACGTGGACTTGAAGAACAATGCCAAAAATCACGAGAGTTGGCAACCCTTGGTTGAACCTCTCCCATCCCAGTGTTGATGCGGGTCAGCCTGTGTGGCACCTAATGGCATATTAGAAAAGAAACTAAGTAACGCGCTTCTGTTAAATACACAGACGTTATTCTGCCAAATTGCCAAGTAAGGAGGGGATGCTTCCAAGCGCCCCGAGAACTGGAGACAAGGGAAGGCTCGACAGCACATTCCTGGTCCCGCAGCATCAGCTTCTAGTGGTTTTTCCCCCGCGTGTTTCTCCGGGGCGGATCCTAGTTAATGCCCCGCAGGGAAGTTTCTGAAGGATGCCCCGGCGCGCAGGTGCTCTGTTCGTGCCCAGGACGGCGAGGCGAGGCGAGGCGGGGCGGGGCGGGACGGGACGGTCCGCGCGGCACGAGCAGGCTAGGGAAGCGCAGA
>NW_005842178.1:1804802-1823012 GCF_000455745.1 Alligator sinensis
GTGGGTCCTAGGAGGGCCTGGGCGAGCCCGCCCGGGCTGGCCCCGTTGGGGTGCGGGGGCCAGGGGAGGCCGCCCCTGAGAAGAGGCCCGAGCGGCTCTTGCGGACCCCGCGCTGCTGCCGGCCTGTTCGCGAGGCAGTGCGGCGGCAGCACCCGCTTGCAGGAAGCGGGAAGGATTTGTGCAGGAGCAAAGGAGATTCCCCGGGATCGTGCAACCCAGTCGCTCTCCTGTTCTGGAGGAGGATCCAGGGCAGTCTGTGGGTCCGATGTGATGAGAGTCGAGTGTAACGTGAGAGAGGGTTCCCGTAGATAGCCTTCTTCAGAGCTAATTTCTGAAGGCAAAGGCTGCTATGCAGTTTGCAGCCCATCTAATATTGCAGAACCTAGTATGTTGTTGGTATTTTTAAAGACTGCAAAAAGCATGCAGTGTTGCCTATCCAAACATCCGGAAATCATGAGCCAGGCTCTTTAAAAAAAAAAAAAAAAAAAAAGTATGCACAAAAACCAGCAGTGGCTTACAAATGCTTGTATTTATTTCTTTGGCTCAGGTTAACTTTGTTCCTGGCTGATGATTTTTTTTTCACCTTGAGCGGGGAGCATCTGCCTCTAAGGTTTGGATGCCCAACATGATTGCACAAGTATAAATTGCCTCTTACTGGTGCAAAAAAAAAAGGAGCAGGCACACTGGAAACCCCTGTAGCGGTGCAGCTTACTAGAACATGGTGTAAAGCTACCCTAGGAAAAAAAATGAATAAAAACAGGCTGGTGGAAGTAAAGTATGTTTGCAATTATCCCAGGGTAGACTGCTCAATGCACGCAGGTTATTATGTGCTCATCTTCCCACCTAGTGATTAGGTGCTGTAACAGCAACTACTTAGGCTAATTCACACCATTGTACAAAACCAGTATAAAATAAAGCCGCGTTAACACGTTTTGGCCATGTCCAGATGGATGTTTGGTTCCCAGGGACAACTAGCAGCAGGATACTGTGTGGGGTTGCTAGTTGTCACGCGTGCTCTGGCACAAGTTACCCATGGCGGGGTAGGGGAGACTGGGGGCCTGCAGGGGCTGCAGTCGTGTTGCTTCTGCCATGCAGAGCCTGGCTGGCAGCAGAGCACAGCTCCAGCTTTAGGTGGCTCCCATTGACACCGTGTGTGCCACTCCACTTCTTTTTTCGGTGGGTTTTTTGGACCCCTGCATATCCAGGGGTCCAAAAAAAACCTCCATGCTGCTCTCTTGCAGGGAGGAGAACAATTGAATGTACAGTATGTGGTGCCATGGATGTATCTGGAGCGCCACATACCACGCGGCTACACTCCACTTTGTGTCCAGGCTAGAAACATTTAACTTACTGCTTCTGGAGAGCTGCTACTCTGTACCATCTGTAGACAAGCTAGGCAGCTGTCTACTCATACTCTATGCAGGTTTCCTGGACTTTGTGTGGTAAATAAAGATCATCATCTTCCCCAGAAATGCCTACCTTCAGCCATGCCGGGAACAATGAGAAGTGATAGTTTTTGCTGGTGGCAGCCTCCCTTAGTTTAAAAGGATGTGGAAATCTTGCTGAGGGCAGCCTGTGGCTTTAGTCTACCGAGAGTGAGTGGAAATGAATATTTACAGGCAGAATTTCTAGTGACTGAACGGATAAATCAGAAATTAGCAAATATTCTTTAAAATATATATTTTTTGAGAATTGGTGTGCTATGAAATATTGAGGGATTGTACAGCTTTCTTAGGAAGAAATCTGAAGTTGTGCTAATGAGGATATACATATGGTTAGGTGGATTAGAATGAGCTATTAATACCAATTGATTTTCAAAAGAGAAAAGTAATCTAGCTGTTCACATTTGTATGTGAAAAGTCAGATACAGTGAACAGTGTAAAACCATTATACAGAATTTATTTGGAACATGTAACAAGCTTAAATTTAAAGTTGTCTTCTTACTATTGCTACCTTCAGTCATCTTTTCATTTAATAATATAAGCAGCTTCAAAGGGCCATGGAGGCTTGCTTCTTTCCATTTTCCACCTCATCCCAACTGTTCCTTTGTTTCTAACTTGAATTAGAAAAGAATAATTAAGTGTTATGCTAAATCAGGGATGTCAAAAATCTGGCCTGCAGGCTGGATCTGACCCATGGAGCCCCATCATCTAGCTGCTGGCCCTGGGTCTTGAATTCACCCACCCAAGTGGGTGGCACACGCCAAATGGACCCACACACAGAGCACACAGCTTCAGGACTAGCACTTCACAGAGCACCCATACGAGGCCAGTTTCTGAAACTTCCCACCTCACCCCCGCAGTGTGATGGGGCCACCTATACACTGCTTAAGTTAGAGAGCGCTGAGCTAAGAACTCCGTATGTCCTTGGCTGAACCCCATAGGGATGTTTCACATGCTGTGTGACTACAGAGCATAATGTTTAGCTTCAGGATGCTTTATTTAAATTTCTAGTTTTCTAATATAAGACTAGTAAGGGAGAAAACAGAGATGAAGAAGATTCCTAGTCAAAAGTAATGGTTTCTGTTTTGTCTTTTATTATTTTGTTAACTGGAAGTTTGCTTCCACATTGTTTTTTATTATTAACGTTAAACTAAAAATGATCATCATGAATTGGTTTAAAAGAATGTGTTTTAAAAATATTACTGAACTAAATTTACAGCTTATTACATATTGATACCTCAAGGTAATCCATCAATATGAATTAAATTTATTTAGTCTGTTTTTCATTTAACAGTTTTTAAGCTAATGAAAGAAAGAGTGATCTGTAAAATATCTGTGGTTTTGGGAGCTGGATTTGCACTAACATAGATGTAGGACTGGGTTATGCCACTTATGATAAAAGTTCCCTTTATTTTTGTTAGACATGTTCTATTGGCATTTAAGCATTGCAAATATATTAAGAAATGGTATTGATAAATTAATACTGTAGCTGTTTAGGTTTGTGCTCATGGTCCAATAATCTTAAAAGTTTTGCAATACATTTAGAAGTAGAAAAGAGACTGAGGAAATCCTTGAATACAGATTTGTGGGACCCCAGCCTGCAGCCCTGACATGGGCAAATCTGTCTTGGTTGTCCCCGGCAACATGGCATATTGTAACATAGAACAACTCCATGTTGTGTTGTTAGCAAGTTTATAAATATCAGGTAATGGTACTTATCTAATTGTTAACTTTTTTTTTTTTAATTAGAAGCAGAAGAAGAAACTATCACAATTTGGAAAATGAAGATTGTTTTAGGAATTCATCCTAATGCACTGGCATATTCCATGACCACATTAGGTGCTGGAATGATGAATAGTATCTTTAATTTCTACTATGTTAAGCTTTTCTTAAACCAATACAAGATTTCAGAAATTGCCTTTCATCAAGCTCAGGTACAGTATGTTGGAACATTGATTTTATTAGTGTTGTATAACATTTATATGGCACTGAAATAATTCTGCTTTGTTTATGAATTTATTGTTGCCCTACTGAAATATTTGATTTATCATAAATTAAAGATGCACTAAGTGTACATTGTTTATAGCTTTTAGTTTAAAAAAAATTTAAAAAGCCTTTATGGTACTGAAATAATGTTTTCAGTCTAAATGGGATTACTAATGTACTTAAAATCGATCATCATTGTGATGCTTCAGACCCTTCCTCATGTGAATAACTTTTATTTACTTGAAGAGTCTTGTTGAGCTCAGTAAGGTTGCCTATGTGCTCAGAGTTACTTGCATGTAAGGGTTTGCTGGTCTGTGGCTTACAGCCAGAATGCTTATATTTTAATGGGAGTAGACATCTAAGCTTTTGAAAATCTGACTAGGCACCTGTCCACATTTTTAGACAGTGAACTACCTATAAATATCGGTTTCTGGCAAGCATTAGTTCACCCCCCCCAAGTAAAATGAAAAATTAAGCACAATATTTTGAACGTCTGTATTTATATATCAAAACATCCTCTGTTAGAAGAGCTGGGAAATAGTTTCACTAACTCAGGGGTGGGTAGTTAGTTTGGCTGGAGGGCCACTTTGGTGAGCTGTTGCTGGGTGGAGGGTACTGGCCCAGCAGGGCGAGGGGGCAGTCGACCCTACCAGCCCAGGCCCATCCACTGCACACCCACCGCTGGGGCCGCTGGACAGAATGGGTGCCTGGGGTTTGCATGGAAACTGGCTGAGATCCCTGGTGGGCAGGGTGCACTTGGCTGGGTAGATGGGACGGGGCCATGAGTGGGCAAGGGCCAGGATTGTAGAGTGGTGACAGCATGGGGCAGACCTGCAATCTGCTCCCCTCCTGTCACTGCCCCATGATCCCAGTCCCTGCCCACCTATCCTACCCCTGGATGCTGCTCCCTGCCCGTCTGCGGCCCCATCCCATCTGCCCATTCAAGCATGCCCTGCCTGTGGGGGTCCCAGGCCAGTCTCCATGGAGATCCCTCCCACCTGCCCACCCACTCTGTCCAGCATCCCCAACAGTGGGTGTGGGGCAGGCAGGCCAGGGTGCCTAGGCAGCAGGGCCATGGCCTGCAGTGGCAGAGACAGTAACGGTGGCAATTGGAAGGAGCCACTGCTGTGGGGGCTGCCAGGCAGCAGAGTCTAGCTGCTGTGCTGTCCCTGCCCTGCTGCACCCAGGGGCGGCAGGATTAGCTACACATACCATGGCCTGGGCTGCCCCCTGCACCTGGGCTGGGTGGGGCAAAGGGACCTACCATGTACCAGATAGAATGCCTTGGTGGGTCAGATCCAGCCTGCAGGCCATATTTTGCCCACCCCTGACTTAACTGCTTCTACATACAGAGTGCCAGCTACATGTGCATATTAATGCAGTACAATAAACTCCAACACATATTGCGCTGGAGTTTATTGTTCCTAGGTGCCACGTTTACACGTGCACCTGGGACCGCAGCGTGTTAAACTAGATCAGAGCAGCCGTGGCTGGGGAGCCCAGAGGTGCTCTGACCCAACTTAACATGCTGTGGAGGGGCTGGCTGGGGTGCTTCTGTGTTGGGCTAGCTAGAAGTCAGTCCCTGCACTGAAAAACCCTCATGCTCCAGCCAGCTGGGTCAGCATCTACATGTGCATTGCTGTGGAGTTAATTAGTTTCTTGTGGCCTAATAGAGATGCATGTGTTCACTGTGGAGCTAATTAGTCTACTCTGCAGTAAACATGTTGTGTCTTTGTTTTAATTTTACAATGTATATAATATTTTTAACTTCTCTTTTGTAGGCCAGCTTTTTTGTTTTTGCTGTTGTTCCAGATATTATGTTCCTTAAGACTCCACTTGAACACACATGTTACTAATAAGAAATTCTTTATTTCTTCTTCTTAGGTGGTTTTTATGATATGGAATGCCATTAATGACCCTCTCTTTGGGTATATTCAAGACAACTCCAAACTCCCATGCTGTTCGAGACGCCAGTTTTCCATTTTATATGGAGCTCCATTGTATGCCCTAGCCTTTTTGCTTCCATGGTTTCCTTGGAAACATTATCAGGAAGGTGACTGGCTAAGTGGTCTTCACCTTATTGTTGCTTTATGTGCTTTTGATGGCTTGCTTACATTTGTTTTGCTAGCACAGTGTGCACTTTTTGCAGAGATTTCAAGTAGACATGAAAGTAGACTTCAGCTCATTAAATATAGCCAAGTGGCATCGTTAGTTGGATCAACCAGCATTCTCTTTTGTGGACTAATATCAGATAACATGGAAAATTTTACCTACTTTCAGGGCTTTACTGTTTTAGTTGCAGTATTAGCAACTGCATGTATGTGTTACACTGGCATGTATAGCACTAGTCAGTATGAACAGAGAGAATCTCTCATGGAAGACACTAGCTTCGGAAATGATGATAGAAATCTTTCCTGGTCTTCTGTAATTTCATTGACCAAACAGATCATGACGGAGAGAAACTTTGTGCTTTTTGTGACTATGAACTTCTTTCAAGTGTTCCACCTAGCTTTCTGCAACAATTTCATGATGATCTTTGCGGATAATCTCATCCCTAAGGATGTCCTTTCCTCCTTTATAAGAAGCGTCATGTACGGGGCAGGCTTTATTTTTCCTCAGGTATGCAGTAATGCTTTTAATCTTTCATTTGCAAGGAAAACACTGTTGAATTTTGTGCTAGTTCTCAGTAAATTAAAGTATCTGTTTACACTGCTTTGTTGAGAAAATGCTGTATCTGACAGAAGCCTTTTAGCAACCCGAGTAGAGAAAGAAAAAGCATTCTTCTCTGCTGGCCTCTCTGTGGATTGTGCCTCAATAACCCGTAAAGGGACTAGAATACTGCTTGTATGGTTTCTTGCAGTATTCCCTAGCAGATTCCTTCGTGTTGAAAGGAAAACAAGACTTAAACTGAAGTTGAAAACATCACTGAGCCAATAATATTTTCTTCTTGAAAGAAGAAGCCCTTTATTGGAAGGTTGCAAGTCTCTTATCAGAGTTTCTAGAACCAAGTGCTTTTTCGTAATCACAAGAAGCTGAGATCCAGTTTATTAAAATAATATACATTTCTAAGTATGAAGACTTTTTTTCCGAAATGCAAATCTTTCTAATTTGTCAGGCACTCTTCCAAAACTCTTCTGTATTGACATTTGCTAACTACAAATCTTATTCATCTATGACACGTAACAAGTCTAAGTACCAGCAGTGTAGTTAACTTTATTTATGTTGAGGAGGAAAGAGTTTTCTTGTGAACCAGCATTGGTATCTGAAAATACCTGGTATCTGAAAACTGAGATGTGCTTTATTAATAATTAATCAACTTCCAGAATTGTATTGATAGTCTCGCTCATGAAAAAGATTGGAATCTGATTGTAAATGGCCCTGCAGTTCCAAAAGTGAGAGAGATTTTTACCTCAAGATAATGTTCGTTCTTTATTTCTTTCCTCTTCTCAACCTCCTCACACCTTGGTGTCAGTTTTCTGCCTCAAGATCAAGGGCACTCATCAAGCTTTTGGAGGCTTTTGCCTGCAAGAGTGGCATTAGCTACTATTATGTGACTTGATAGTACCCTCCATTTGAAATTCTGTCTTAAGGCTCCACAATGAAACAGTTTTTGAGCTGTTTTTATTTTAAAATGAATTGTGTCAGGTGTGGCCAACCTGCAGGACAGGTGCCACAAGTGGCATAGGCAACTTCTGTGTTGGCAGGCAACTGACTGGGGAGAGGGAAAGCAGCACAGTTGCAGATAGGGCAGCGAACAGAAAGCTGAGCAGCAGATGAGAAAGGGATTAGAGCGGCAAACAGAGACAGTAAGGGGTTAATCTGTGGCATGCCTGCCAAAATGGTTGCCCCCCCATTGACTTAAGTAATTCAGGCTTTTGTGACATACTGTTTATGGCTATTTCTGTTGCTGCAAAGTGAAAATTACTAACATTGGAGTATAGAATAATTTGCAATGCTATATTCATGGGTTTGATTCTTTTCTAATTCCTATAAATCCAGCTAACCATTTAAATGCCATTTTCACGCAGAAACATGCTTTAAATTTAAAACATCTCTGACCCAAACACCAGTGTTTTACAGAGAGAGCTAATATAACAAATGAACTTCATGAGCACTTGAGTAACTTAATGTCTTTTTATTGTACTGCAGTTGAGTTACCAAATGTCACAAATCCAAAAATGTGAATGTCACTAACACTTTGCATCAGCTATTGTTTAAGATCTGTTTAAAAAGCAGCAGTCCTACTAGCTATCAGTATCCACCTTTCCCACTAGCCAAGTTGGTTTCATGCTATAATAGAATGTCTCAGTGGAACTGTTTTATCAACTACAAATGTCATGCTGAGTAATGTCATGTGAGTAGAAGTTCCACTGATATCAGAGCCATTTCAGTGTTAATAAAAAAATAGCTTTAAAAGAAATCTGTAACCATTTTGTTCAGCCCAGCAGTCAAAATTCAAGTAGCAAGAAGCTCTTTTAACTGAACACACTACAAAATACATTGTATAAGGGTATCAGTCACCATGTTCTAGGATACAAGCAGCTTGCTGGCTGAAGTAGAAAAGAATATTTTCCCCAGGGTATAGTCATGACCAGTCAGCTTGATGAATTATTTTGGGTGGAAAAAAGCATTCTTCTCTGAAACGTCTCTTTTAAGCCATTACTACAGGTCAAACAGGATGGATCAGTCATCAATTCTGTCTGTAAAATTCTTACTTTTTTAAATTGTGAGAGGTACTTGAAAAATGTTTATCATTGAGTGTCTTCTTTTAGAAAATGTGCATTTTTCCAGTCAATATTATTTACAGACCATGAAGCAGTAACATATTTATAGTAACAACAATACTATAACACACTGAAGTATATATATTTTTAAATATATTTAAATATATTATTTCTATTTTCTTTTCAGTGTCTTGTACTTCTCAGCCAGAATTTGTTGAAGAAGTTTGGTTATTATAGGATCATCTTGTTTTCTTTTTACTTGGAAGTAATAGCTGCAGCTGCTATGTTTGCTGTAGGGCCTGAACACTATTATTTCCTGGCATTTTATCTCACAACAAACATGTAAGTGCATATATGCTTGAAAGGATATTCCCTAAAGTTTTTAATAGGTTAGTCACTAAAAGCAGCGCGTTTTCTCTCTCTCTCTCTCTCTCTCTCTCTCTCTCTCTCTCTTTTTAATATATACCTGCTTGGTAGCTTGAATAATTCCTGGCTACAAGATTCCTTTATTCTAATTCACCAGTCTGAAAATGGAGCAGCAATACAACAGCAGCTTCTGTTTCCGTGTTTCAGTATCTTATTTGTTTTACATTTTACCTCCTAAAATGGACAGTGGAATTAATAATTAGTTTGCAGCACCACCTCCAGCCATGTATCAGTTTTAAAGATAGTTACATAAAGAGTCCAGTGAAGCAGACTTTCTACTTATCCACTCAGTGAGATTTTCCTCCTAAGTAATGACTCAAGACTTTCCAAAGTAAAATCACACCTTTCTGTGGCACTGCCGGAAAATTTTAAGATCCCTCTCTCATATGTAGATATTGGCAAATCAGGTGACTGGCTAAATAAACATTAAAGCAATTTTACACCGAAGGTATATTATGAGGTGTGGCAAACTCTCAAAGGGGTTTTTGAGTCTGAACACTGTTACTACAATTCAGTTCATCTTTCTCTTCCTTTCCTACCTCCCCACCCCCTCTTTTCCATTATTCTCCTTTTCTTTCCCCCTTTTTCTTTTCATCTTTCAGTATTTCATCATCGGCTATTATAATCAAGAATCACATGACTTCCAATCTGAATGACATTATCTCATATTTAAAATGAGGAACATGTTTCCTTAGAAAAATCTCTAAGGTATGTGAAGACTGTTTGATTTAGTACTAGCTAATAGACCCAAAAAAACAGTTATAATTAGAATCTCATTATCCCAAAGGTAAGCAGTACGATTAAATCTCAGCCTTTCCTATTTATTCTTTCATTGGGTTCAATTGGTTGTGTGAAAACCATAGTGCTTTTCTAATTTTTTTTTTCATTCGTCACTTTTGAAATTGTTTTAAGTTTGTATCCTCTCTTTCTCAACCAGTCTTTTGCATCTCTTTCACATTTCAAGGGGAAATGTTTCTGCTCTTTCTTCCAAGATGTTCCTTTTGGTTCTAATAATCTCAACCAAACTTCTTTCATTTTATGTTTTGCACAAAGCTGGTGTCACCTTGACATTCCAGAAGGAGTTGTGAAAACGTTTTAGGTTTGTATAGAGTTTCTAATTCTGAGAGAAAATAAGAGCTTTACTGTAGAGAACTGATCTTGAAACAGACCTCATAACTTTTCCTTTTCTGTAGTAAATATATTTTCTTAATGTATATACTGAGTGCATGTGCTTGTATATAAAATGCCACATGGAGCTATCTATAAAATATTTTTATTGGGAAAAGTTGTTTTAATGCTTATGAAGATTTTAAATGTTTTGTCTTTCTTTAGGGTAATTGTTCAAGCTTCATTCAGTTTATTTAATCTGCCCTTGGCAGATATTGTTGATGCAGACTTAATAAAGCATAAACGGAGGTATGTTAAACATACTAGTGCTCATAATATTTATTATATGAAGTGCCATCACATTCTCCTTAGCATGTTCATTGTATAAAAATGTCTTGTCAGCAAACACATTAACAGGATTCCTAATGTTATAATTGGGTCGGGAAAGGCTTTTCTTTTTTTTTTTTAAAGTAATAACTTATTTTTTCAGAAGTTTCACTTATTTACTTTACATGAGAAATGAGTAGTAAGAAATTATTACTGTATCTTTGTTTTAAAACCTTTTAATGTTTTAGCCAGTGTTTTTTAATACCTTTTTGGTAGATTATATCCAAATAAGTGCAGCAGAAGTTGCAACATTCTTTGGCCCTTGTCCTGCAAAACTTGTTTAAGTGCAACATTAAATATGAGAAAAACACTTGCATAGGAGTTTGTTGCATGAGTCCTTTTTATCATTTCAAAAAAGCAGTGTAAGCAGGTCATAGATTGTTTCTATTGTGAACTGTACTTTATTTGCAAGCACTAAATTCAACACACTTTCATTCATATGATAAGTCCTGTTGACCTAAATACAAGTATTCCTTAAGCACGTGAGTAGCATTACTTGTGCACTTTGCAGGATGAAGCTATGCTAACGCTGAGGAGGCATTTTGAATGCTTGACCTATACTGTTTGGAGTGCTAAATTCAAACCTTATGCCATTGAGGTGATCTTTTTAAAACAAAAATCAATAAAACTTACTATGACCTACTGTACTATACCTATAGTACAAACCTACTGTACTGTGATTCACGTAGCTTTTGGATTTGCATCAAAGTACAAATAACTTCCTCTTACTTTCATGAATATGCTAATATTTATGCTAGTGCAGTTTCAGGTTTCTGTCACTATCTTGTAAGAAATCATTTGTTTAAAGTGAATACTTTGTGTTATTTGAGGAAAAAATATCAGACTCCCTCTCAAACCTCCATCCTAAAAAGACTTAAAATTATAATTAATTACCCAAAAATAAGTATCCCTGTTCACTGCATTATGACCATTAAATTACATAAAGCTGAACACACAAATATCTATAGGATTTAAGCCAATCTCTGTGCAAATCTGAGCCCAAGAATTTTCTTTGAAAAAATGGGGGAAAATTGCAATTTCAGAATATTCTTGATACCACATCTCTTCAAGTTATTCTGAATAACTTTAGTGTTATATTTGCTGAGGAACCACTTGTTATATAACAAGGGTACTTTCTCAAGTTCTAGAACCAGGTCATACAGCTCTTACAAACTTGTGAGTCTTGTAACTCTATCCTGGTTTCTCCTCTTTTCTTTGTTAATAATGTATACTAGCAGCTTGAGAATCACTAGACTATTTGAATCCTGGCCCAAAGCCCAGTGAAGTTTATAGTAGGCTTTGGATAACACCTTGTGGAATACTTCTATTAGCTCCTCTGGCTGTGTCCAGAGGAATGCGGACATTTGGCTCCCCAGGGACAAGAAGCAGCAGCACACTTTGTGCTGCTTCTACTTGTCCCTGGGGAATACCCATTCCACATGCCCTCTGGCATATGGCAGGTTACCCCGGGTGGGATAGGGGAAGCTAGGGCCAGCAACTGTGCTGGCCCCAGCAGTCTTAGCTGGGGGCCAGGGAAGCTGCAGTTGCAGTGTTTCTGCAGCTTGGAGCCTGGCTGGCAACTGGAGCTTGGCTTCAGCAGGCCAGGCTCCAGTTTTAGGCAGTGCATGTTGCTGCCACGCGTGCTGCCCTGCTTCTTTTTGTTTCCGTATGAATATTTTTTTTGACCCCAGGATCTCCCAGGGTCAAAAACTACCCACACGCTGCAAGGTAGCAACGTGGGAAACATCCAAACGTACAGTGTGTGGTACCGCAGATGGGTCTGCTGTGCCACATATCGCATAGGTGCTCGTTTGCAGTGTAGTAAAACTAATTGCAGGCACCTAAAATATTGTAAAAGATTATACATTTGTTTGTATAGTTTTAAAAAACCTGTAGTTTATCTAACTGGAATGCAACTATTTCAGAACCATAGCTGATAAATACGTATGTCTGTGTCATGATGACTAGCATTTTAGTATGAACAGTACTTAAATTGTGAACAGAAAGTACTATAAGTGATTATATATTCTTATATATTGTGTCATGTGGGTTAATACTTATCTTAATTATTTCAGATCACCACTTTCCTCCATGGTTTTTGGTACCAATGCTTTATTTACCAAGCCTGCCCAGTCTTTGGCTCCTATGCTTGTGGTTATGATATTAAATCAATTTGGATATGAGCACCTGAATAATAAAGTTGTTCAGCCTGATTCAAGGTGAGTGGAAAAAATGAATCTTTAAGTTACAGAAACATAAGCATATGTGTGTACAGTGATACAAAATACACATTTCTGTGTGATATGCAGCAGGAGAGGGCACCAGAGAGCAAGAACTAGCTCTTTATGCCAACGTTTTAATAAGGTAGGTGGGAGAGAGGACCTAGAAATGTTGGCAGAGGAATACATTTTGCAGACAATAATAAGGGAGAGATTAGAGAGAGAGGGTCTTATCTCATTTATTTAAAGTTACTGCAATCATTATGTAATGTAGCAGTCAAGATTTTGGGGGATAGGCCATGTTTGTGATTATTCTCACTGGCCCTTGGAGCAACTACACCTGTCAGATATTTCAGAACATGACCATTGTTCCAGTACCACCATAGCAAGTACACGTGGGAGGGGAGAGCATGTGACACAGTAAAAAGATTTAGTGCTTGGAAGTACTGCTGAACAGGAAATACTTACACCTGCCATGCATTCAAACAGTAAGCTTACTTTTCAGGAGCAGCCCCATGCTTGCTGAAAGAATTGTAAAGTTAGTCCTTTTCAGAACTCTTTAACTTTTGGGAACAGATGCCATATAAAACTATGCTTTCATTTACCCATTATTAAATCCACAGACCACTCTTCTGTCCCACCTTGCTCCTCATAATCCCCTTTGCAAGAAACAACCCCATGCATTGCTACTGACACAATGGTTAGAATTCAATGTTGACATGAACCCTCTGCCCATCTATTCCAACTAATCACTTCACCACTCACGACAACTACCTTAAACACAGTGAATGCAGCTGGAGTTTATGCGCATAATTCTCAGTTCCTACTTCCAGTTCCACGGAAATTAGAGCTATGGTTGTGCTGGCATGGATCTTAACGTTCCAGTTCTGGGTTTTCAGAACTTTGAGTGTTGTGAACTCAGCATTCTGGAAGGGCATAAGATGCATCAAGGCCAACCCTAACTGTGCTTTAACTAAATTTTTTGTCCATGAATAAATGTTTCCAACACTGGCATATATTGAAAAAACAAAACAGAACCATAAAGTATTTGCTGAAGTTTAAATTATTAGTTTTACCTTGAATTGAAATCAAACCATGGCAAGAAAACATTCCATTACTTAATGATAGCATTTGTATGTCACAGTTCTAACCAGTAGAAGAGAAATTATTCGCAGTTGATTCGTACATAGATATACTACTTCTGCACTATATTTCTTAGTGGCTGTTTTGCTTTCTTTTCACAAATCAACAAAATATTAACTTGGGCATGTCTAACCTAGATACTTTTTGTATATTCTTTTTTGTATGCTAAGTCAAGAAACTATTAGCAGTGTTTTTTACTATTCTGTGGTGCCATTATACTTTCCCTCAGTTAAATGCACTTCTTCAACAAACCTCAAAGGGCACATCCCCATTAGCAGGAACATACGTTTCGCCAGGGACACGTAGCAGTGGCACACCTTATGCCACCGTTGCTTGTCCCTGGGGAGTGCCCATGCCACACACATTCTGGTGCATGGCATGTTGTCCCAAGTGGGGTAGAGGAGGCTGGGGCCAGCACCTGGGCTGGCCCCAGCATTCTTACCTAGGGTCCTCCAAGAGCTGCAGCACTCCTGCAGCAGGAACTCTGGCTGGCAGCCGGATTGTTGCTCTGGTTGACCAGGTTCCAGTTTTGGGTGACGTGCACTGCCACCATATGCGCCACCTCACTTTTTTTAGGCATGGGTTTTTTTGGCGTGCGATCTCCCGGGGTCAGAAAACCCCCCCACAATGCAAAGTAGCAATGTGAGGAATGCCTGATTTGTGTGGTGTGTGTGTGGCATGTGGCCCCACAGACAGGTCTGCAGCACTACATAACACATCTGCGCTCATCTGGACACACCTAAAGAGTTCACAACTGTAATCAAATACAAACAAATTGTGTAAGCTAACTTCCCTGTTTATTCACTCGGATATTTCATGTGACTTTTTGTCACCTTATTTCCCTTTCCCTATGTGTTGTTTACCAAGAGCCTGGTCCTGTAAGTTCTTGTATAAATTTGTTCATATATCACATGTTATGATCTGTTTAGTTAGGTGGCTTATTTAGATAAGTAAAGTTATTTTTTACATCTTTACATGTAAAATCTAAGATTATATTAATGGAGGAGTATGCCAAAGTATTTTCTTGACATTAAAATATCTGGTACTTCCAAACACCAATGGAATTTTGTAGCTGCTTAGAGTCAAAACTGCTATAGAAAATTGGACTTACTGACTGATTTCTTATCTCAGATCAGTCAGCAGAGAATAGATATCTCCATCTTGCAGATGACAATCTAGTCACAGGTTCACCCCACCACCTCAGAAATTTCAGGAAGCAGGACAGTTAGTCCCAGCCAACATTTCTTCTTCTCCAGTTGACCCAGTGATACTGAACTAGACCCAGTGATACTGAACTAGACTCCAGGAAGATTTATAAGCATGCCATAAGTTAGCCAAACAAGGTTCTTTGGGTACATGTGATATCTTTTATTAGACCAACTGAGCAGTTGAAAAAATTGTTCTTTACAAGCTTTCAGGCACCCTTCTTCAGGCATAGGGAGAGTCTGCTGGTATTTGTATACTCTCTTGGGTCAAGTAGAAGCTTAACCTGGTATGCAAAATGCAGGTCTCTGAAAATGCAAATATGTGGCAGAGAAGATCAGAGGGGGGATAGGAGTTAGTTGGTGTGAGACAGGTAGGTGTGGGGCAAAGGTGGAGGACACGAGAGGGGACTGTTGAACAGTGATAAAATGTAGCTGGTAAAATGTAGAGAGGATACCTGGGGTTATTGGGTAACAGAAAGGTTATAATGTGCCATAAAGCCAATGTCTGTATTTAGTCTATGATTTTTTGTGTCCAGTAGATTTATGAAGTGAAGTTGGTAGGTTTATCTACAAAAGGTGTTTTATAGGTTCTCTTTGAGGTTTAGAACTGAGAGATGGGGGAAAAAAGTGGTTGTCTTGTGAGAAATGTGCAGCCACAAGTAATTGGTTGTTTTTGCCTTCAATAGATTTTCAGCGTGCATTCATTCTGGTACGCAGTTGTCATTTGGTTTATCCTACATGTTTTCCATCAGGGCATTCAGTGCACTAGATATTACATTTCTGGAGGTGCAGGTGTAAGATCCAGGAATGGTGATGGTTCTGTTGTGGGGCATAGTTATTGTGGGAGTGGTAGAGATAAGTTGTCAGGTTTTACATTTCTTGTCTCAGCATGATCAGGATTTATTCTGTGTGCCACACACCCTTCCCAAATATCATTCCAATCCCCTCCCGCTGCCTGATTGGCTGCTCTACTTTCTACTCCCTGACGTGTTTTCCCTCCCTGATCTGCTGCTTTCCTTTCTGTTGTTTACTATTTGCCACTGTGCTACCTCTCCCCTCCGTGGTCTGCCCATGTGGAATATGTGCCACAGGTTGGCCACTTCAACCTACAGAATCTTCCAAAACTTTAGAAGAGCAGCTACAGCTTTGGGAATTGCTATTACAAAGGTTCAGGATAGATGATACAATTTATTATAAATTTTCACACCTCAGTTCCAGGTCATGTAGTGATTTCAGTCTACAGTGTACTGTTGGATTCTGTCCAGGTGTTTGTAGAAGATGCCAGCATGCCATGCACAAAGAGACTGAAGGAAATGCTGATATTTCGGTGTCTACATGCTAGTATGAAAGTACAGGAATTTTACACCACAGACATACCTGAAACAGCCTAAATACTATCAATGTAGACCACCTGAATCTGTAAGGAAGACTATCTAAGAGGAAATACTCTACATTGGTATAGTGTACCTCCCTCCCTTCTTTGCTAGATATTAGATTTATCTTTCTACCTAAAAGCAGGCCAGATTTACACTTCATATTTAATATCTTTATCTCTCTGTTTGCCCATTAATTAGCTTATTGAATTCTACACATATGTGATTGTTCATGTCAGTAAGTGGTTGTAAGACTGAACATAGTAAGAGCATTGAGAGACACAGTACCTGCCCCAAGAAACTTCCAATTGATTACATTAAAGAAAAAAGTCCAAAACACACAGTATAATGGAGCCCCAACCACTGTGAAATATCACTTTTATGTAGTTGCATACTACTAGCTACAGTGTACTGTTGCCATTGGTAAGTTGTAGGAATGTGTTTTGGGTGGGGAGCTGAGTTAAGAATATAATCATTGAGATAGAAGAGATGCTGTATAGAGTTCCACAAGTGCAAATGAGAAACTTGGATTTTATGTAAAGATTGTGGAGAGGCTAATACAGGGATGTGATGTATATATTATACATATCTATAGATATATCTATCTATATAGATATAATTCCTGCCAAAAGTGTATATAGTTTTACACCCCTAATCAGTCCTTCTACAGCTGGTGTCAAGAACAGGTCATTGATAGCTGCCAGGAAGTTGGTTGACCTGCTGGAGCCAGCTGAATGGTTTTCCCAACAGATGTCAGGGTAGTTGAAGTCACCCATGACAGTCAGGTCTTTAGTGCTGGCTGCCTCAGTCGGTTCCCTGGAGAATGCCTGATCGCTCTCCTCTTCTTGGTAGGGAGGCCTATAGTATAGTCCTACCATCTGGTCCCCCTCTCTTGAGCCCCCTTTTAACTTGACCCAGAGGGTCTCAAGGGACCTCTCCCTGCAATCAAATGTGACCTGCAGGGAGGGATACTGCTCTTTCACATAGAGGGCCACCCCTCCTGCCTTCTTCCCAACCCAATCCTTCCTCTAGAGCCTATAGCCCTCAATATCCACTGCTCAGTCATATGTATCATCCGACCGGGTCTCCATTAGCCCAGTGAGGTCAAATTCCTCCTCTGCCAGAAGGAGCTCCAGTTTATCCTGTTTGTTGCCCATGGGCATGCCCATAAAGACACCTGAATTCACCCCTAGTCGCCTCAGGTTTTCTGTCCCACTTCAAGTGCCTCAGGGCATTGGTACTCATCTGGATGTCTCCTACTTGAAAGTCCTCCCTTGGGTCATCTTGGCCAGAGGATTTGTGTACAGCAGTGGAATCTACCCTCTCTCCCCCGGACATGCCTAATCTAAAGCCCTCCTTAGCAAGTCAGCGATTCTCTTAGAGAAGAGCTTCTTCCGTCTGCCCATGAGGTGAATACCATCTCTAGCCTGTAGACCAATGCCGTTGAACTGCATGCCAGGGTCAAGGAATCCAAAACCAGTGTGGCAACATCATCTCTAAAGCCTTTGGTTGACTTCCTCGATGCGTTCCTCCCTTAGATGACTGCAGCCTCTAACTGGGAGGATTGAGAAGAAGACCACTTGTGATCCTAGTTCCTTGAGCTTCACCCCCATGGATCTGGTATTGGCAACGGGGGATGACATGGTAGGGGACCTACAGATCAGTAGCCATCTGGAGGACAGTGATCACCTAATAATAGAATTCTTCATAAGACGTCAAGTGGGTAAGGTAACTAGTAGGGTGAAAGTGCTAGACTTTAGGAAACCTGATTTCAGTGAACTCAGGCGATTAGTCAAGGACGCACTGAAGAGTAGGAGTTTTGAAGAGATGGGAGCCCAGGAAGGGTGGCTGTGCCTTAAGGAAATGATCCTTTAGGCACAAAGGGAGACGATCCCGGTGTGAGGAAAAAGAGGGAAAGGGGCCAGGAGGCTTCCTTGGCTGACCAGAGAAATCCAGGGCAGCCTACGGGCCAAAAAGGGAGCACATAAAAAGTGGAAACAGGGAGAGATCAAAGACGAATATACATCCTCTGCTCGTGCTTGTAGGGAGGCAGTTAGACAGGCCAAAGCTACCATGGAGCTGAGGATGGCATCCCAAGTAAAGGACAACAAGAAATTGTTTTTTAGATATATAGGGAGTAAAAGGAAGGCCCAGGGAGGAATAGGACCCCTGCTAAATGGGCAGAAACAATTGGTGAC
>NW_005842178.1:1823827-1824104 GCF_000455745.1 Alligator sinensis
GCGGAGTCACTTGGCGCGCTACTCTGCCGGCGCGAGAGTTAGCGCGGAGTTCGCACGGGAGGGCCCAGGACCCCTGCCAGCGCGCCCCCCAGGGTAGACCGTCCCAGCCGTAGCTAGCCTCCCGGAGGCATGACACGGATGGGCACGCGCCGCACCCCGAGGGTCCCCTCGGGCTCCACGGCCCCCCACTCTTGCACCTCAGAGACGGCCACCCAGACGGAGCCCCTGGTTCCGGGCTCCACGCAGACGGAGCCCCTGGCTCTCAGCTGCGGGCGGC
>NW_005842178.1:1830648-1842657 GCF_000455745.1 Alligator sinensis
AGGGGTAGGCACTGTACAGCCGTGGTGTGGGATGGAGCTGCAATTGGCTCATCCGGGGGGGGGGGTGGGGGGCGCTCCCGCTGCTACGTGCATCCTGGGAGGGCATGGGGGACATGTCCCCGGATCTGCGTGCAAGGTGAGGGCAGGCTCTTCCCAGTGTTGGTTTGGCTGGGCTGCACTTGGAGAGGACGATGGCGGCACTGCGAGGGAGGGTTGGGAGGGCTACAGCAAATTTTGGGGTGGCTGTAGCCCCCTGCCCCATAGCCCCCTCCCAGCACTGCTGCAGCCTGCCCTGTGCATCCTGGCCCAACCCCCAGCTGGGAAGAGCCCAGTGCAGCCCTAGCCTGCAGCGGCAGCCCACCCTCACCCCACATGGAGATCCGGGGGCACATGGCCCCCTAGGCCCCCCCGGAGTGCATGCAGTGGCAGGGGCTGCCCTCCACCCCCATCCCCTGGATGAGCTGCTCGCAGCTCCACCCCAGCTGTGCAGCACCTACCCCAGCCCCACTCCCTCCCTCATTGTGGGGGGCCTCCATCTGCCCCCCCCAACCCCTTCCCTCACAGCAGACTTAACAGCCAGACGCCACTCTCCAAGATGCCCAGCCACATATTGGAATCGGATCAGTATCGGCTGATGTGGCTCGCTAAAAATCGGCCATCAGTATCAGCCCAAAAATTCTCTATTGATGCACCCCTAGTAATAATTTACAGGCTAGGGGGGAGGGTGTTTTTGTTCTTTTTTTATTCATACTCATTAGAAAGTTGTGTGCCTATTACCGCTATGTCCCTTTTACTTGTTATACGAAAAATGAATTTTTTAAACCCCCCTCTTCTGGAGAACTACTGCAACTACAATCCTACTAGAAAATGCACTCGGAAAACATACTGCATTGCTCATTCTTTAAATGTTTGACAGTAACTCTTTACCCTCTTTATTTTTACTATTTCCTTATGTTTGCCAGACTGTAAACAGATGCACAATGTATTATCAAGCACTTTATCATCAATGCATTGAGACTGTAGGCACTCTTGAGTTATCAATACATTTGTAACAGTTGAGAGCATAACATGACATTCCAGTGTAAATGTAATGTTCTAAATAGAAAATAGAACAAATATTTAAGCAGGGTAGCTGTATGTGTTTCATAGTTTCATAGTAGCTAGGGTCAGGAGGGACCTGAACAGATCATCTAGCCTGACCCCCTGCCACAGGCAGGAATGAATGCTGGGTTCACAAGACCCCAGACAGGTGATCATCCAACCTCCTCTTGAATTTGCCCAAGGTAGGGGCGAGGACCACTTCCCTGGGAAGTTGGTTCCAGATTTTGGCCACCCTAACTGTAAATATTGCCTTCTGATCTCTAACCTAAACCTATTCTCCATCAGCTTATTACCATTGTTCCTTGTCACCCCAGGTGGTGCATACTTTCCTTGTGTCTGTATACTTTCTTCATGCACAAGTAATTATGAACATGGAGATTTGTAAGGCTACTTTTTTACTTCAGAGTTTTGATATAATCTGAGTTTTGCTCTTGGTCTTCTTTAAGAGCTATATTTCCTAATTCTTGTTCCAATAGACTATAGCCATTTTAATTTTCGTAATTTTACACGTGTAAAATCGTGCATTAAAACCTTAGGTCACATTTCTTTTCTTAAATCAGTTCAACCACATCTAACCAAACCAGGACTGTACCAGTGTGACTTGAAGGTTTGGGACAAATTTTTCTTTTCTTATTCTACAATGCTTGTTTCTTAACTACAGTCCTCTATTAATGTACAGCAGGGCTGTCCAGTCAGCTTGTTATGCCACTGTTGGTAACATGCATGCCATGGCTGCACATTTACAGGGGGATAGACTGAAAACACTATTTAATGTAGGTGAGAGTAAGCAGTCTTCAAATGATTAATTATGGTCACTACTGGTGGACACTGGCTAGGAACCTGCGACCTGAAAGTAACAGTCCCATTTTTTGTGTTCAGTTACCTGAGCAATTAATTCTTTTCTTGCTTTCTTTCTGTTTAAGTTTCTAACTGTTCTTTCTCACTTGGCATTAATATGTGCACAGATTAGAATAAACAGTGATGCTATTGTGTATATGCATTTAGGACTAAACTCTGGTTTTGTAGAAGTCAGTGGGCATTCTTCTGATCCCCACAATGAAACTTTGGAGTTAACCTTTTATGATTTAGACCAAAACAGTTTGATTCAAAGACCACTGAAGTCAATAGGAGTGTTTCTGTTGGCTTCAACTGACTTTGAAGCAAGCCTGTAAGTCATCTTTCACATCTTAAAGCAGAATGCTAATGGGAAACAGCAAATAATATCCTGGGAGACAGATCTTTTGAAGACTGCAGAACTGTAACGTGGGCTGTATGATTGGTGTAGCTGCCCAGGATGCAAGGTCACTAGGAGCATACAACATGAGAAGGCCATGTCATTCTCAGATGCACTGTGCTCATTCCCAAACTGGAGACAATACAGCCACATTAATGTGATTCTGCATGCAGGCTGATTAGCAACTTTTCTCAGAGCAGAGCAAATGAACCTATGTGTGTATGCAGCAATATTTCCAGTTTGGGAGCCAGCGCGCACAGAGTGAACCTAGTGTTTCTCCACATTGCTGTCTTGTACCATAATTGAGGGATGCGGACATATCCTTAGGGTATGTCTATATGGCCCAAGGCAGCACTGTACAGAAATGCCCCATGCTTGCTCTGCACTCACTCACAAACCAAAAGCTGTACAGCCTTGTTAGTAGACTAATTGGTTAGAGGTTGAGGAGCATCTTTTGTGAACCTTACACAGGGCTCAGAAATCTAATGGCATTGCTCTGAGAGACTCTCTCTCGGCTTAAATTCAGTTTCTTGGTATTTAAGCCTAGAATTCAATAATTAACAGAAAGCCAGTGGATAATGATCCTGGATGATAGACAGGTTCCTAGATGTGTGCTCTGAGTTGTCAGAAGCCAGCCTGTTCATTAAAATAACTTGGCTTTTAACTTGTACTATTCTTTTACATTCATATTTGTTGAAGTTTTTGTTTTTGCTCCGAAGAGAAGATTGGGACTAGGAAATACTTTTGCATTTATGAGGGTGAACCAAAATCGAAATGCTAGTTCTACATATAATATCTTCATAGCATAAGTGTTTTTTAATATTAATTTTAAAATGCTACAACTAAATTTGTATTAATATAATGCTATAACTGAGATTCATGCATTAATCATAACCCATACCAACCATGATAATATACTAAAGGCATAGATAACATCAGATTTTTGATGCAAATACTAAAAAAGTAATATTGTCAATCATTTCTATTCTTTTTTCCATTCTCTTAAAATCTACCATAGTTTAGAGGAACAAAGGGCAAAGATAAGTTGTTTGTTTTGTTTTGTTTTTGTTTGTTTGTTTAAGAAATGGTTGATTTATAAATAGAAAATATAGTTGAATATTGCTGAATAGTGAGAGAGTGCACAAATCGTGAAGCAGGGGATACAGTAAAACGGTGGGTGGAAGGGTTTTATCCACACATTCTATGTTTGTGTGTCACTTTCAATCAGAATTGTTTACTTAGAATCAAACAAAATTAAATTTCATATATTGTGCTTTTGGTAAAATATAGAATATAGAGGGGATCTTTACTCAAGAAAGTATTTTTAAGGTACTTTACCTATTTTTTCTTTTAAAAGCCATTAAACTGTCTTGAGAAAACATTTATATTTTTCCCTTTGTTTTTCAGTTTGTTTTTAGGTCTTCATGAAGCCATGTTCTACTTGATTTGTCTGATTCCACTTGGCATTACAATTGTACAGATTTTGACTTGGACTCACTTTTCCATCCAGAACAGTCATATGTTGACTACACGCTGAATTTTTACTACTTAGTCCATACGTTAAGAGTCTGACTTGTCCGTTGAACTGTAGGACTAGAATTAGTGCATTTAAAATGCGAGTAAGCATAATTGTATTTAATGGACTAATAGACCAAAAGCAACCTGAGCCATTGAATTTAAGAATGCATCTATGGTGGCTGCAGAGCATCCTGTTGAACTCCTTCAGCCTTAATACACAATTTATTCATAGTTTCTTTTTCGACTTCAGTTACCATATATGCTATTAACATATGGTAATTGTATGATTTTTAGTGACGCCTTGTGGACTCTGAAAATGTCTTTAACTTACACAGGCACTAAAGATATAAGGTATTTTCTGCTATGTGTAAGTATTACTCATTTCTGTTAAGAATGGATTTGTCAGAAACCCACCCCTTCATCTGGCCCTCATGGGTAGGGACCTACTTAAATCGTGATTTCACAATACTTGTAGAAACTGCAAAAAACAGCAATCTCTGCAATTGCTGCAAAAAATGGCATTGGCTGGAATTTCCCAGGAAATCAACCAAAAAAAATAAAATGCTGGCTCCCTAGTGGGAGCCAGTGGTCCTTGCTCCTGCTGTGGCCTGGTCATGCAGCCCTCCCTGGCGGGGAAGGCGCAACACAAGGGGTAGTCAAGATGGTGGCTGCCCCCTCATGCCTCTCTACCAGTCAGCAGCAGGGCCACCAGGAAATGACCGTGGAATCAGCTCTCCGGGCCGCAACCAAGCTGTGAAAATTGCTTTCTCTTGCCATGAGTTAGGTAGGTCCCTTTTCATGGGAACTGCTCTCTTGCATATTCAGTGAAAGTGTGTGGAATGATTTTATTTTCTCTTACAAAAAGCTAGACCAAGTTAACCAAGAAAAGGATGGATTGTTGGAGCTGGAAAGAAAGAGTTTTCAATAGTCTGCCTGGCTAATACACACAAATACTTCCAGTTCCAGTAGGAAGAGGTGGGGTAACACATTGGCCTGTAAAAGTCAACATAAATTAGGAAAACATTAAATACTGTTGAATTAAGTTTTGAGAGCTGTGGGAGAAGTTTTGTACTTTGTTAGCTACACAAGTGTCTGTTACTTGGTGCCATTAAACTAAAAAGTTTTAAGGGTTTCAGTAGGTTGGATTACTTTTTATAATTGTTTTTAGGATTTGTGTTTGATTTAACTAGACAAGGCTGACACATTTAAAACTATTCAATCAAACTACCAATTTTAGTAGCGCTGGATTTGTCAGAAACTTGATTTTTCTAACAGCCAAAGTTAGTTTTTTACTTAGCCCCAGTGAAGCTGTTCCAGTCCCAATCTTTTAAATAGTTTGTATGATATTTAAAAATAAGGACACTTCATCATAGCTTGGAAATGCATGAGGCTATTGATTCAGTCCTTCCAATATAATGTGCATAATGCTATACATCTTACAAAACCAGGGTTTTTTTTACTATACTCCTGTGTGTAACTGCTGTTTCTCCCATTGTATATTAATGATGGAATACTAAAATGATTATTTGAAACTTGAGTTGTATCAGTTTTCAAGTAATGTAATGACATTTGTTTTTTCTCCAGCACTCAGGTGTTGCTTAAGTAAACAACCAGTCCCCGAGTTTTTGCTCTTTGTTTTGATTGATTCAAGGCTTTAGCACCTGGGCTGTTTACTGGAATTACAACTGTATGAACTCACAAAAAATGTAATGTATGTATATCCAGATTCAAAAAAATGGAAACATGTCAACTTATTTCTAAGGCTCTAAGTTCATCACAATAAATATTTCGGGGGAGAACAACACAAAGCTGCTGTTGGAGTTTGAGGGAAGGCAACAAGGTTTCTGTTTAGGTATCCTGGCCTTTACACCAGCTTCCCATTACTGTCACTGACATCCTGTGGGACCTTGGAAAAGTAGTTTATCTTTGTGCCTTTGTTTCCCTGTTTGTAAAATGGGAACATTGATACTGTCCTGTCTTTGAATCTAGTTAAGCACAGTGTAAAAGCTAGATGCTCTGTTTGGAGAATATATGTTGACTTCAGTAATCTTAAGATTAAATTAAAATGCAAGCAATCAGAAGCATAAGTCTTAAAATATAGTTACATTTAACTTCTCTTTTTTTATAACTTGTCTTGCCAGAGTAATACACTAATCATTAGTCTGCATTGTATACTCTAATGTCAATATGTTTTCAGTGTCTTCTATATTTGTACAAAAAGAATAGTGGGATTTTCATGTGACTGAATTTTAAATATTGTCTTTTATTAACACCCCCCATCCCCAAAAAAAACCCCAAACCAACCCACTGTTGTATGTGCTATATATGTAAATGCTTTTTCTGTATCTTGGTAATAGTTTATTTTTTTTAAAACAAAAAATGGTATAACTTGACTTGCTTATTTGGAAGCATGTACATTCCTTATTTTTTGATGAATATAGGAGTTAAGGAGAAAAATTATGTAACTTAAATTACCTTTAGTATTTCATTATATAAAATAAGGGTTTTTTTTCTTGGTTACTCCTTCCAGTTTGGGAATAAAAGGTCATATTTCACCCCTCTAAACTTTTACAGTAATTTCATTTTTTCTAATTTTCATCCTTATTTTTATAGAAGATATACCCTTCCTTTCTAAGTAAATTGCAGTCATTTCAAAGATACCTATAGTATTCCTTAGACAATTAGCTTTATTAATTCCTTAGTTCAGCAGAATAAGCAATTATTATTACTGTAAAATGGATTTAAGTACAAGAGAAAGAATATAAACACGTTTCAAGCCCCAGAAACGGTACCAAGAACTCATTTAAATGGAAAAAGAGGCAGTTGCGTATGAAAAGTATTCAGTATAACCACAGTTCTGCCTTGCTAAAGTGAAAAAAAAAAGGAAATTACAAGTGGAAATGACTGAAGTAAACATAAATAGCACGTTTAAACATAAATAGTAACTTCATACTGTTACACATCTAGACTGAGGGTAGGTAGACTCAAAGGACAGTAGACAAAATAATTTTCAGATTAACTTTAATCACAGTCTGGTTGATTAACTGTGTGGAATAATCCCTTGGAGAACATATATAGCCATACTACAAAAGCTGTACTAAAAAGACCAGATAAATATTGAACGTGAAAACTGTTAATGGGAATGTCAATTAAAGAGTGGGGGGGCAGGAGGCGGCTAGTAAAGCGAACAAAACACTGGCTTGCATCCATAGATGCTTCTCAAACTACAGGCCCATCAGCCTGACCTCTGTCCTGGGGAAGGTCTTGGAAAAAATTATGAAAGAGGCCATCCTTAACAGACTAGCTGATGGCAATATCCTGAGAGATACCCAGCATGGGTTTGTTGCGGGTAGGTCTTGCTTGACCAATCTCATTTCCTTTTATGACCAGGTGACCTACCACCTGGACAAGGGGGAAGAGATTGATGTCAGATATCTTGACTTCAGAAAAGCTTTCGATTTGGTATCCCACAATCACCTCTTGGCAAAACTGGCTAACTGTGGCCTTGACCTCACCACAATCCGCTGGCTGGGGAATTGGCTCCATGGTAGGACCCAGAGGGTGGTGGTTGATGGAACTCAATGGTTGATGGAACTCAATCTTCGTGGTGCCCTGTGACCAGTGCGGTCCCTCAAGGCTCTGTCCTAGGGCCTGTACTTTTTAATATCTTCATCAATGATGTAGACAGTGACTGACTGTAGTCAGAAGCAGACTGGCCAACAACACCAAACGCTGGGGTAAAGCATCCACACCTGAGGACAGGAGGGTGATCCAGGTAGATCCTGACAGGCTCATGAAATGGGCGGATGAGAACCTGATGGTGTTTAACACTGAAAAATGCAAGTTTCTCCACCTTGGGAGGAAAAACCCGCAGCATGCTTATAGGCTCGGCAGTGCTGCACTGGTTAGCTCTACAGATGAAAGGGAGCTGGGGGTCGTGATTGACCACAAGATGAACATGAGCCTTCAATGTGATGCTGCAGCTAGTAAAGCGACCAAAACGCTGGCTTGCATCCATAGATGCTTCTCAGGCAAATCCTGGGACGTCATTCTCCTGTTGTACTCGGCCTTGGTGAGGCCGCAGCTGGAGTACTGCATCTAGTTTTGGGCCCCACAATTCAAAAAGGATGTGGAGAAGCTTGAGAGAGTGCACAGGAGAGCCACGCACATGATCAGAGGTCAGGAAAACAGACCTTGTGATGAGAGGCTGAGAGCCATGGGACTCTTCAGCCTGGAAAAGCACAGGCTCGGGAGTGATCTGGTGGCCACCCATAAGTTTATCAGGCATGTTCACCAGGATCTGGGGGAACAATTATTCACCAGAGTGCCCCAAGGGATGACAAGATCGAACGGTTATAAACTGCTCCGCGACCAGTTCAGGCTGGACATAAGGAAGAACTTGTTTACTGTCCAAGCCCCCAAGGTTTGGAATAGACTGCTGCTGGAGGTGGTTCAAGCACCCACTTTGAATGCCTTCAAGACATGTGTGGATGTTTATCTTGCTGGGATCCTATGATCCCTGCTGACTTCCTGCCCCTGGGGCAGGGGGCTGGACTCGATGATCCTCCAGGGTCCCTTCCAGCCCAAATGTCTATGAAATCTATTAAATTAAAGGGGGGTGGGGGGATGACAAGGCTCCTTAGCTTTCATTTTGTTCATCCTTTTTCTCTCTCCCATCAACACAGAGCAGAAGCATCTATTGTTATGTAAAGCATTATTAAAAGAGACCTGGTGCAATTGATGAAGTTCAAGTGGCAGTCACTCATCACAAAAATTAGCAATAGGTGGACCAGACTTTTTGATAGAAATGGAGACTAAAACAGCATCTAAAACAGTTATATTTTTGGTATCTTTGCTGAACCTACAAGATCCCTTTAACTAACAGTATGACCATGCCAGGGGCGACACATAGTGGGTGCACACAAGTGCATGTGCACCCTGTGTGTGGCGGTGCACCCCCTACAGAAAGGCGTTGCTGACACTGTTGGTGGTGCCTGTAGACAGCAGCCGCTTGCCACCCCAACGTCAGTCTGCAGTCCCTACTGTTTACCGCCACTGCTGCTGGCAGTGGCTGCAGGTGGTCACTGACCCTTGGTCAGTGCTTGCCCGCCGCCCCCCCACACTGGCAACAGCGCCGCCGCCGGCTGCGGGAGCTCCACCACTTATCCCCACTGCCACTGGGGGCACGAGTCATTCATGGACCATGCAAAAGTGTAATCTGTTTCAACTGCTGATTTGTCTATGTTAACACAGGCTGGAACCTGAGCCTGAAGTCACATGGCTGACAAAATGCCTCATATCAATCTTACTATTTTCAAAATACCTAACTAGGCTCATCATATGTAAAATAGAGTATAGTATTGGGAAACATTACAATAGTTTAACAATATTATAAGCCTAAATCCTATTACATGAGTTTCCTTAAGACTTCTCTCTATAGACTCTCAGAATATATTAATGTATCAAATTAATTTTACTTACTTTAAAATTAATATGCAAAAGTCCATGCTAGATGTAACTGGATGATAGGTACTAGGTCTTAAAGAATCTTTTCTTAAACTAATAAAGCCATGATGAGATACAGGACAGGTCAATGGTATAGTCAAAGCAGACTGAACAAATGGCAACAAAAACTCTCATTAGCAAAACACAACAAATACAGACACTGTTAAATAAACGGAATTCCTCCTTTTTTGGCAAAGTATCTAAACCTTTGGATGATTTTTGGATCTCTTGTGGGACCACAATTAATAGGTAAGTCTGTAATGATTTTTTCCAACAAAAAGCAAATGGGGAAGGAGAAAAATGCTGGCCAGTAAAATGAAGAGAAAGTAAGAAAAGATATTTGTACCAGAATATCTACAGATCATCACTCTAAAGCTAATTGCTTTTAAATGTGTGTGTGTACTGTGTATTTTTTTAAGATACAGTATTCTTAGATTGTATAGCAATTCAATACAGGACATAGTTCCATCAGAGTTTGGCAAAAAGTTTGGGAATGCATCATAATTATTACTTGCCATTCACCTGATCAGTACATATTTTACAGTCTTGGAAGAGGAAAATATGCTTTGCATACAAATACTTGCCACAGAATATTAATCACATAAATGATTAGTGGCTATATAGCACTTGATAGAAACTCTGAAATATCTCATTAGAAATGTACCCAAAACCTAAAGGTAGTAACTTTTTTTTGTTTAATTAATAGGTAGATCATGATCTAGTTTAGATATGATAAAAAATTAGCTGATATCTCTTTCATTGTGAAACTGTAAAGCTATGTGCAACTAATCTAAAGCTATGTGCAACTAACCATTTAATTAGCAGTTTATACACTGGAAGCAGGCATTTGTTTAAAAAACAGAAAACTTAGCTTTGTCATCTGGCATTTGGACTGCAGTGTTATTTCATTCCTTGAGAAAATAGGTTGATCTATACTTGTAAACAGCAATGTACACAGAGAAGGGCTTCCTAATTCAAACCAGACAGAAACAGAGTAAAAAGGCATCTTAGCCCTTCTACCTAAGGGAGAAAATTCTTCCTCTGGAAAAAACTGCCCCTGGCAAATGTCTAAAGTTGTTCTGTCAAAAACTGTCCTTAAGAAAGCTAAACATAAATGATAGTGAACTTAACAGAAAGATCCTTCAGCAATATTCTTGTTGTTGCTCTAGTTTTGTCAGCATTTCACAACCTAAGAAGGGTTAGACTCGATTGGTACTTGGAGAAAAGACCCTCAAGGAGGATCCCAGAATGCCACATGAAGTGGTGCATTAACTTTGATGAGTGTCATTCTTAGTATGGTGTTAGGAGGTGCTGGAAGCCTGGCTTTCAAATGTGATTTAAAGAAAGGTGCCAACTGCTTGTGGTCATTGACGAGCACTTTCTTGGAGAACTGAAGATGTTATCCCTGATGCCACAATCAAATTCTAGTTGGAACAATTGCACAGGCTCTACCTAAATGGTCTTGCTGTTTCAAGTGATTTCATATTATTCTTCATTTTCAGGCTTATACTGTCACCAGTAATATTTGTATATAGCATCATAGTTCTGCCTAATTGTACCAAATACATAAAACAGTCCCGTCCTAAAACATTTACAACCTGGATCTGACCCCGCAAAAACTCCAGCAAGCTTGCTCAGACCCTACACTGTGCTAGACTGGAATATTCTAACAAGCAATATTTGATCTAGGACAATATTGGTAGGTTAAGGTAGTCTTCTGTTTGCCTTCTGTTGCCTCCTAGATGATTGAAGGTTTGTGTTTGCTTATTGATCAAAAGAATTAAAAGGGTTGTAAGGTTTCCTGGCAGTGTCTTCCATCATTCCAGCATGCAGGGGATACCAATGGAGAACTGACAGCTATAGGAACCAGAAAATATCTGTAACAAAGCACAAATGTTAGAAAACAAGGAAGTGCCCAGTTAACACAATGCCTTCTATCCCATACCTTTAGGTTGGGGGTGTCAAACTCATCTGGCCCCGTGGACAAACCTCCGTCCAAACATCCAGCACGTGGCACTCATTCTGCCCAGTCTTGCGACTGCACCACATAGCATAGGTCAGGGCCATTCCAAGACGTGTGCACTGCACGTCTGAGATATGCTCCATGTGGTGTCCACCGCAGAGCAGTCAACAGGGGAAGGGTAAGAAGTGTGCAGTGTGCATTCTGGATGGTCCCAGAATTGGTCTAATAAAAGATATCTGATTTACCCCAAAACTCTCGCCTGCCTTTGTGTTGTTTTTCTCCCATCTAAGGTTGCATCATCATGCAGTGAAAGGGAGTTTAAAGGGAAATTTGAGTGGTTGTTTTCCACAGACGCATCTTGGGACCTGGCCCCACTGGGACGTTCCCGGCCCGAGCCAAGGGCACCCCAGGGACGAAGGCTGCCTGGGTAAATCACAGAGGATGTCTAAAGAAGTTTCTCCCCGTTTCCACTCCGCACCCAACGACTTGCTGTTTCGGGGGGGGGGGGGGGGTCGTTGCCCCCCCCCCCAGGCTCGGGCTCCCTCGTCCCGAGCTCTCAAGCAGCTGCCTGGGGAAAGCCCGGGGGTCCCCGCTCTGCCTGGGGGGAGGGGCTGCTTCCCCGGGCGAAGCGCGGGAGATGGGGCCACGGCGCCGAGCAGGGCACGTGCCGCCCGGGAGAGGCGGGCCG